>NC_089202.1:31913479-31929917 GCF_963930695.1 Labrus bergylta
GGATACGGATTCCTACTGGCCGAGGGTCTGCGTCTGACCCCGGAGGAGCTCCAGGTCAGCCAATCAGAGGAGGAGCTGCAGATCACTGATAGGCTGCTGAGCGGATCAAAAGCTGCTCTGCGATTGGCTGCTTTCTCCAGTGAGTCACAGTTTGATTATGTCATCACTAAAGGTGGGGGCACAACAGGTCGACCGTCGAGGGGCGGGGCTTGTCAGGGCTGAGAGAAGAATTCACTGATTTGAATGTTTTCTTGTTTTTGTTTTTCCAGCTGTTCAGATGTTTCTCCCCCGTCAGCGTCGCTCGTACGAGCCGTTCACTCCTCAGTGTGACGCTGACGGACTCTGGCTGCACACACAGTGTTACCACAGCACAGGTCACTTAAACACACACACACACACACACACACACACACACACAGTGTTACCACAGCACAGGTCACTTAAACACACACACACACACACACACACACACACACACACACACACACAGTGTTACCACAGCACAGGTCACTTAAACACACACACACACACACACACACACACACACACACACACACACACACAGTGTTACCACAGCACAGGTCACTTAAACACACACACACACACACACACACACACACACACACACACACACACACACACACACACACACACACAGTGTTACCACAGCACAGGTCACTTAAACACACACACACACACACACACACACACACACACACACACACACACAGTGTTACCACAGCACAGGTCACTTAAACACACACACACACACACACACACACACACACACACACACACACACAGTGTTACCACAGCACAGGTCACTTAAACACACACACACACACACACACACACACACACACACACACACACACACACACAGTGTTACCATAGCACAGGTCACTTAAACACACACACACACAGACACATACACACACACACACACACACACACACACACAGTGTTACCACAGCACAGGTCACTTAAACACACACACACACACACACACACACACACACACACACACAGTGTTACCACAGCACAGGTCACTTAAACACACACACACACACACACACACACACACACACACACACACACACACACACACAGTGTTACCACAGCACAGGTCACTTAAACACACACACACACACACACACACACACACACACACACACACACACACACACACAGTGTTACCACAGCACAGGTCACTTAAACACACACACACACACACACACACACACACACACACACACACAGTGTTACCACAGCACAGGTCACTTAAACACACACACACACACACACACACACACACACACACACACACACACACACACACACAGTGTTACCACAGCACAGGTCACTTAAACACACACACACACACACACACAGTGTTACCATAGCACAGGTCACTTAAACACACACACACACAGACACAGACACACACACACACACATACACACACACACACACACACACACACACACAGTGTTACCACAGCACAGGTCACTTAAACACACACACACACACACACACACATACACAGTGTTACCACAGCACAGGTCACTTAAACACACACAAACACACACACACACACACACACACACACACACACACACACACACAGTGTTACCACAGCACAGGTCACTTAAACACACACACACACACACACACACACACACACAGTGTTACCACAGCACAGGTCACTTAAACACACACACACACACACACACACACACACACACACACATACACAGTGTTACCACAGCACAGGTCACTTAAACACACACACACACACACACACACACACACACAGTGTTACCACAGCACAGGTCACTTAAACACACCACACACAGACACAGACACACAGACACAGACACACACACAGCCACAGACACACACACACACACACACACAGACACACACACACACACGACGTTCCTTCTGAGTGCTCTCTCTCTGCATTCAGGTCAGTGTTGGTGTGTCGATGAAGATGGAGAGTACGTCCCCGACTCGCTGACCAGCCGCTCACTGCTGCTGCCCAAATGTGAGATAACACACACTCACACGCACACACACACACACACACAGTTGCCCAACATGACGACATGTTTCCTCCTGCAGGTCTGACTCGGTGTCAGAGAGCTCAGGCTCACACGCTGCTCTCTGGTTGGACGAAAGGATCTGACATCACAACTAACTCACCTTACCGACCACAGTGTGAGGAGGTAGGACCACACACACACACACACACCCCACACACACACCCCCCACACACACACACACACCACACACACACACCCCCCACACACACACACACACCACACACACACATACCACACATACACACACACACACACACACCCCCCACACACACACACACTCACACACACACCACACACACATTAATTTGGGCTTTTTGCCTGTATTTGATAGGACAGCGTGTAGAGAGTGGGGGGGGGGGTGACATGCAGGTAAGGAGCCGCAGGTTGGACTCGAACCCGGGCCTCTGGCTTGGAGGACTATAGCCTCTTTACATGGGGCGTGACCTAACCACTAGGACATCGGCTCCCCCTGAAACCAAATCTTTAACCAGGTCTCCAAACGTTATTGTGTGTGTGTGTGTGTGTGTGTGTGTGTGTGGTGTGTCTGTGTGTGTGTGTGTGTGTGTGTGTGTGTCTGTGTCTGTGTCTGTGTGTGTGTGTATGTGTGTGTGTCTGTGTGTGTGTGTGTGTGTGTGTGTGTGTGTGTGTGTGTGTGTGTGTGTCTGTGTGTGTGTGTATGTGTGTCTGTGTGTGTCTGTGTGTGTCTGTGTGTGTCTGTGTGTGTCTGTGTGTGGTGTGTGTGTGTGTGTGTGTGTGTGTGTGTGTTTCAGGACGGTCGTTTCTTGGTGCTGCAGACAGGAGGCGCTGCAGGCTGGTGTGTGAATCCCCTGAAGGGAGAGACGATGCAGACGGCAACACCGAGCGCTCCTGGACAGCTGACATGTGCGGACACACACACACACACACACACACACACACACACACACAGACACACACAGACACACACACACACACACACACACCATTAACGATGTGTGTGTGTGTGTGTACACTTCAGCCTATGTTTGCAGGATCAATAAAGTATTATTATGTGTTCAGGTCCTAGCTGGTGTGAGCTGAAAGGTTCTCAGTGTCGCCCCGATGGCTCCTTCATCCCACTGCAATGTGATGTCACTTCCTGTTGGTGTGTCTCTGAAGACGGACAGGAAGTGGGCGATACTCGGACTCCTCGACAGACAGGAAGCACGCCGTCATGTGACCGTAAGTGTCTCTTTAGTGTTACTTTTATTTTTAAAGTCTCTCCCACAGAAGCCCCCTGGTGGACGACTGATGAACTGCAGCGAGACACACACCAGCTCCGAGGGGTCCGCTGATTGGTTGTCATTCTCATCCCCAGGTCCTCTCTGTCCCGCCGCCGTTACCCATGGTGCACTGGTGTGCCGCCCATCAGTGGATGGCCATCAGAGCTGTGACCTTTTCTGTCACCGTGGTTACCAGAACTCACTCCCTGTCAGCAGCTTCCTGTGCGACAGCGAGAGTGGGCGATGGCTCAGAGACAACAAACCGCTGACAGGAACTTGTCAAAGTAAGAGCGCGGCCCGCTAAAGGAACGTTACACATTTTAAAACAGAAAACTTCAACGCTGATGGGTTTTACATTTATGTGTGTGTGTGTGTCTGTGTGTGTGTGTGTGTGTGGGTGTGTGTGTCTGTGTGTGTCTGTGTGTGTCTGTGTGTGTGTGGGTGTGTGTGTCTGTGTGTGTCTGTGTGTGTGTGGGTGTGTGTCTGTGTGTGTTTGTGTGTGTCTGTGTGTGTGTGGGTGTGTGTCTGTGTGTGTCTGTGTGTGTGTGTCTGTGTGTGTGTGTGTGTGTGTGTGTGTGTGTCTGTGTGTGTGTCTGTGTGTGTGTGTGTGTGTGTGTCTGTGTGTGTGTCTGTGTGTGTGTCTGTGTGTGTCTGTGTGTGTCTGTGTGTGTGTCTGTGTGTGTCTGTGTGTGTCTGTGTGTGTGTGTGTGTGTCTGTGTGTGTCTGTGTGTGTCTGTGTGTGTGTGTGTGTGTCTGTGTGTGTGTGTGTGTGTGTGTGTGTGTGTGTGTGTGTGTGTGTGTGTGTGTGTGTGTGTGTGTGTGTGTGTGTGTGTGTGTCTCCAGTCTCCCAGCCTCTTCAGTCGGTGGCGTCCTCTCAGCTCTGGATGATGTCATCGTCCTGCTCTCAGATCAGCAGTTTACAGACTCTGCTGTTGGACGCCATGAGGAGCGGAGGGATCGGCTCTCTGCAGGTAAACTCTGAACATACCTGAACACACCTGAACTACACCTGAACACACCTGAACTACACCTGAACACACCTGAACTACACCTGAACTACACCTGAACACACCTGAACACACCTGAACTACACCTGAACACACCTGAACTACACCTGAACACACCTGAACTACACCTGAACTACACCTGAACACGCCTGAACTACACCTGAACTACACCTGAACTACACCTGAACACACCTGAACTACACCTGAACTACACCTGAACACACCTGAACTACACCTGAACACACCTGAACTACACCTGAACACACCTGAACTACACCTGAACTACACCTGAACACACCTGAACTACACCTGAACACACCTGAACTACACCTGAACTACACCTGAACTACACCTGAACACACCTGAACTACACCTGAACACACCTGAACTACACCTGAACTACACCTGAACACACCTGAACTACACCTGAACACACCTGAACTACACCTGAACACACCTGAACTACACCTGAACTACACCTGAACACACCTGAACACACCTGAACACACCTGAACTACACCTGAACACACCTGAACTACACCTGAACACACCTGAACTACACCTGAACTACACCTGAACTACACCTGAACACACCTGAACTACACCTGAACTACACCTGAACTACACCTGAACACACCTGAACACACCTGAACTACACCTGAACACACCTGAACTACACCTGGAGTTCTCAAGCTGCAGAGGGATTCAAATGTTTCCAGAAGTAACATGAAACGTGCCTGTGTGTGTGTGTGTGTGTGTGTGTGCGTGTGTGTGTGTGTGTGCGTGTGTGTGTGTGTGTGTGTGTGTGTGTGTGTGCGTGTGTGTGTGTGTGTGTGTGTGTGCGTGTGTGTGTGTGTGTGTGTGTGTGTGCGTGTGTGTGTGTGTGTGCGTGTGTGTGTGTGTGTGTGTGTGTGTGCGTGTGTGTGTGTGTGTGCGTGTGTGTGTGTGTGTGTGTGTGTGTGCGTGTGTGTGTGTGTGTGCGTGTGTGTGTGTGTGTGTGTGTGTGTGTGTGTGCGTGTGTGTGTGTGTGTGTGTGTGTGCGTGTGTGTGTGTGTGTAGCTGCCGTCGTCAGGCCGCTCTGTGTCCGTGTTCGGCGCCTCCTCACTGAGTCTGCAGTGTGACGGCGACAACGCGCTGAAGCTGATGATCAGATTTAAGGCCGATCTGTCCGACCTCCCGACCTCTGACCTCCCCGACCTCCACGACGTCAGTGAGTAGAAAGTTCACTTGAACGGTCCACGCCGACCCTGAGGCAGAAACCTTACAGCAAACCTTGTTCAAAGGTTGTTGTGTTTATAAATCTGTGAATGTTAAAGGTAGGACAGCTGGGGGTCTCAACATGAGGGTTGGGACCCCCCTAAGGGTCCAAAGAGAACAGATGTTTTTTTAATTCTGGTTTCTGTGTTAATTTTTATTTCAGGTCTGTTTCTGAATGAGACCAAACTCCTGGAGGGGGTGCAAGGTGTTCTGGGTAATATTCGCTCCGTGCTGACATCAGAGCCCAAACTGGTTTCCGTGACAACACCGACTTTTGGCTGTTCCAGCGGTTACCACCTGGACAGGGATGGTGACGGTTGCAGTGAGTCGGTTTATGTTGTTGTTTGTTTATCCCTCTGCCTCATCAGAACTCAAATTCCCATGATGCCTCAGTGTCTGTCCCATACACCCAACTCCGTCTCTGTTTTCCGCAGTCGTTTGTCCTGCTGGGAGTTTCTCCAGGGAGGGGGCGTGTCTTCTGTGTCCTCAGGGAACCTATCAGGATGAAGAGGGGCGGGACTTCTGCAACAAGTGTCCCACAGGCTCTTCCCCTGCTGGAACGTCATCTGTCAATCAATGTGAGTCCTGCAACCTTCAGATCTTAATGTAAAACCTGATCCTACATCTAGCGCCCCCCTCAGGACAGTCCTTTTAATTTTACTGATTCACCTGTGTGTGTGTGTGTGTGTGTGTGTGTGTGTGTGTGTGTACAGGTGTGACAGAGTGTCAGAGGCGGGGCCTGCGGTGTTCAGAGCAAGGTGACTTCCTGCTAGCGCAGCCTGACTTCCTGTCTGGCAGGTGGAGGTGTGTCAACAGTGAGGAGGCGGAGCTTGAGTGGACGAGCAGTGAGAAACGTCTGACAGATGACGAGTGCTCAGGTGACCCTTCCCCTCAGCAACCAATCAGAGAGCAGCTTCCCTTTTGATAGATGTAACATGTGTTTACCTTGAACGTGTACGTGTGTGTGTGTGTGTGTGTGTGTGTGTGTGTGTGTGTGTGTGTGTGTTACAGTTCTCCGCAGGTTTCAGGCTGTTCCTGCATCAGATGTTTCTGTCGGCGCGGATGACGCTGATGTTCTGAAAACGATGACCTCTGACCTCACTTCCTGTGTCCAAGGTGACTCACGCACAAAATGATTCAGCTTTAATCGTCTTAAAGGACCATACCTGTCTTTTTCTAAACTAGTTTATCGTTTTAACTCTGAATAAGTAACCACAATCATTAAGCTCCAGTCTCTCTCTTTGTGTTTGGACACAATATTTCTGTGACTCAAAATAACACCAGAATAAATCCAGGCAGCAAAAGACTTTTAACTTCTTGATTGATTGGAGCCGTGATGTTTAAATGTTTAAAATATTCCAGTTGGGGCGCGCTTCCACCCGTGGCCCTTTTCCGCATGTCATTCCCCGCTCTCTCTCTCTGGTTTCTGACTCTATCCACTGTCCTCTCTCTCTCTGGTTTCTGACTCTATCCACTGTCCTCTCTCTCTCTGGTTTCTGACTCTATCCACTGTCCTCTCTCTCTCCCTGGTTTCTGACTCTATCCACTGTCCTCTCTCTCTCTCTGGTTTCTGACTCTATCCACTGTCCTCTCTCTCTCTGGTTTCAGACTCTATCCACTGTCCTCTCTCTCTCTGGTTTCAGACTCTATCCACTGTCCTCTCTCTCTCTCTCTGGTTTCTGACTCTATCCACTGTCCTCTCTCTCTCTGGTTTCAGACTCTATCCACTGTCCTCTCTCTCTCTCTCTGGTTTCTGACTCTATCCACTGTCCTCTCTCTCTCTGGTTTCTGACTCTATCCACTGTCCTCACTCTCTCTCTGGTTTCTGACTCTATCCACTGTCCTCACTCTCTCTCTGGTTTCTGACTCTATCCACTGTCCTCTCTCTCTCTCTGGTTTCAGACTCTATCCACTGTCCTCTCTCTCTCTGGTTTCAGACTCTATCCACTGTCCGCTCTCTCTCTCTGGTTTCTGACTCTATCCACTGTCCTCTCTCTCTCTGGTTTCAGACTCTATCCACTGTCCTCTCTCTCTCTGGTTTCTGACTCTATCCACTGTCCTCTCTCTCTCTCTGGTTTCTGACTCTATCCACTGTCCTCTCTCTCTCTCTCTGGTTTCTGACTCTATCCACTGTCCTCTCTCTCTCTGGTTTCTGACTCTATCCACTGTCCTCTCTCTCTCTCTGGTTTCAGACTCTATCCACTGTCCGCTCTCTCTCTCTGGTTTCCTCTCTCTCTCTGGTTTCAGACTCTATCCACTGTCCTCTCTCTCTCTGGTTTCTGACTCTATCCACTGTCCTCTCTCTCTCTGGTTTCAGACTCTATCCACTGTCCTCTCTCTCTCTGGTTTCTGACTCTATCCATTGTCCTCTCTCTCTCTCTGGTTTCAGACTCTATCCACTGTCCTCTCTCTCTCTGGTTTCTGACTCTATCCATTGTCCTCTCTCTCTCTCTGGTTTCTGACTCTATCCACTGTCCTCTCTCTCTCTCTGGTTTCTGACTCTATCCACTGTCCTCTCTCTCTCTCTGGTTTCAGACTCTATCCACTGTCCTCTCTCTCTCTCTGGTTTCAGACTCTATCCACTGTCCTCTCTCTCTCTCTGGTTTCTGACTCTATCCACTGTCCTCTCTCTCTCTCTGGTTTCTGACTCTATCCACTGTCCTCTCTCTCTCTCTGGTTTCTGACTCTATCCACTGTCCTCTCTCTCTCTGGTTTCAGACTCTATCCACTGTCCTCTCTCTCTCTCTCTGGTTTCAGACTCTATCCACTGTCCTCTCTCTCTCTCTCTCTCTCTCTCTGGTTTCTGACTCTATCCACTGTCCTCTCTCTCTCTCTGGTTTCTGACTCTATCCACTGTCCTTTCTCTCTGGTTTCTGACTCTATCCACTGTCCTCTCTCTCTCTCTCTCTCTCTCTGGTTTCTGACTCTATCCACTGTCCTCTCTCTGCATTAAAGGCACGAAAAAGCCCAAAATAAATCTTTAAAACATTCCAGCTCCTTGATGTTGTGTGTTTGATTTAGAGTGATGTGGAATGCTCCTTTAACAGGTCAGAGTTTGTCGTTTCTGCTGTCGGTATTTATCTGATCTGTGTTTGTGTCTCTCAGCTTGTGCAGTGGAGCCGTCCTGCCACCATGTGGCGCTGTTCAACAGACAGACTGAGTGTGAACTGTACAGCACGCACACACTCAACACACACTGCAACACCTCTCAGCAGGTAAAGACAGATCAGCAGCTTTGCTAAAAATGTTTGCTCTGTTGTTTAATCCTAAAAGAAGCCAGTGAAAACTTTAGGTGTGAAGGCTACTACATCTCCCAGAATGCATTTCACTAACAAAACATCCTTTCTCAGAGCTCGACAGCTCTCTACAATGTTTTGAATTGAAACTGCAGTACCCCAGTAACCACTAGGGGTTCATTTATTCATTTTACTTTTTTTTTTTTTTCAGACCAGTGGGTTTCTGGGTAATCCTCAGGCCGAGCTCTTTGATTGGCTAAGCTGCTCTTTGAGAGTCAGGGGCGGAGCTTCAGATCTAGTGGTCATCAGGAAGAAAGGTTCTGTAACCACGGCGATAAGATGACTGGCATTAACAAAACAACAAACTTTACTTTACCAGCTGAGTGTTTAGTCCGTCAGGTGTGTTCAGGTGTGTGTGTGTACCTGTGTGTGTCTAAAGGGGCGGAGTTTTCCTCGAGGCAGCAGCAGCAGAGTTTTGTGAGGATGACGATGAAGAAGGCGGTCTCAGGTGTGTTCAGGATTCAGGTGTTCTCTGCATCACGGACCTCTCTCTCCGACGCTCATCGTTTCTGTCAGGACGGCTGCAGCCGCGACGCCTGCTGCGACGGGTTCATCCTCAACCAGAACGTCCTGAACGGAGGTACGTTACCATGGCAACACACCTCACCTGAGTGAACGAATGAATGAAATGAGACAATTAAATTTAAATTTACAAATTTACTTAAGTCCTTTTTTTATGATTCTATGAATGAAAACATTTAAAAACAGACTCGACATCAAGTTAACAAAAAAAAGCGGCACCGTCTTTTTTTGAGTTGTTCCCAAAGAGGAGAGAGCGTTAGCAGCAGCCGGTGGTCGCGAGGAAAAAAGTTGCAGCGCCTTTTGTGCGTTTGCGTAAGAAAATGCGCTGACGCTTTTTTTAACCATTCAAGATGTCGCCCTACCCAGCAAGAAACCAAAACAAGTGCTGTTAGGCCACGCCTCCTCCATACTGAAGTCTCCAGAGACACACCTCCAACCCCCCCTCCACTCACTTTCACATGAAGGAGTTATCAATTAAAACGCATCATAATTAAACACCAAGAGGTGGACAAACTGTCCTCTGCTCGAGCTGCGATCCCGTGTGCTGCATTGTTGTGTTAGCATGCTAATGTTAGCGCTCTTCAGTCAGCTCGTAGCTTCACATTGTTGTGTTAGCATGCTAATGTTAGCGCTCTTTAGTCAGCTCGTAGCTTCACATTGTTGTGTTAGCATGCTAATGTTAGCGCTCTTTAGTCAGCTCGTAGCTTCACATTGTTGTGTTAGCATGCTAATGTTAGCGCTCTTTAGTTAGCTCGTAGCTTCACATTTCATGTAAACTGACACAGAATGAGCGTGATCTAAAAACTCTTACTAACATCCAAATAATCAGTGAGTATGTTCTTCTTCTTCTCTCTAGTTCTTGACTAAAACAGCTTTTATACACAAGGGGAGGAGCCGGCCGTCCCGTCCATGTAAACACGGCTCTGACAACAACACAGCCAGCGGGACTCGAGCTTCTCCCTCATTGTAGACAGTCAGGACTCAGAGACACATTTACACAGGACAGACTTCATGATTTATTGATGTGGAACACATTCTTCCTTTAAATTAGCATTCTATATTTAATTCCTCATTCTGTCCCGCCTCCTTTCAGGTTCTCTGCTCTGTGGTTGGCTGAGAGCTCCGTCAGTCTTGATGTGCGAGGACCAGGACTGGGATGTGATTGGACAGGGGAAAGCCAGCCGTATCTGTGGGGCGGGGCTTACATACAACGAGCAGCAGAGGAGCTTCGTGTTGGACCTGGGAGGACAGGAGTTCACCATCAGTAAGAGACGGAAACACAAACTAAATCAAATCAAACCGAGAGATGATCTTAACTCTTCTGTTTGTTGTTCCAGCTGATTCTGCTCTGCCCGCCAACAGCAAGAACAAGAAGGACTACCAGGCCTCCATCATCAACTTCCAGGCCGTCTACCTGAACACAGGTACCACGAGACCGGCCTTTGTAGTCTCACAGACGTAGAGATGTAGGACTCCAAATCAAAACTTTTTGAAGGTCTCAACCTGGAATTTAAAGCAGTTTGACTCGGTCTTGTCTCGGTGTCAGACTGGGCGGACTCTGGATTTTAACACAAGATGATGATTATTCACTTATATTTATGGTGTTGTCTTGTCTCGATCTCGTCCTGGCCTGGCCTGGTCTTGGTCTTGGTCTTGGTCTTGGTCTTGGTCTTGGTCTTAACTCGGTCTCGCCCTGTCTTGGTCTTGGTCTTGGTCTTGGTCTTGGTCTTGGTCTTGGTCTTGGTCTTGGTCTTGGTCTTGACTCGGTCTCGCCCTGTCTTGGTCTTGGTCTCGCCCTGTCTTGGTCTTGGTCTTGGTCTTGACTCGGTCTCACCCTGTCTTGGTCTTGGTCTTGGTCTTGGTCTTGGTCTTGGTCTTGGTCTTGACTCGGTCTCGGATCACTCTGGTCTCGGTTAGTGTGGTCTTGACTACTAACACTACACAGACATGATGGACCCAGGTTCAGAGGACAGACCAGTCCAGAACAGCAGCTTTAATGTCCCAGTTTAACTGGAGCTGGATTCACTAGTGACTCCCAGTATCACCATGAATCCAGCAGGAGGAATCTTTTAGGTTTTAAATCCACCACACCTCAGACAGCAGAGAGTAAACACGCTGACTCTGTTTGTTTGTTTGTTTGTTTGTTTGTTTGTTTGCAGATCCAGCTCCTGTTGGATCTGGTTCTTCTTCGTGTGCAGTGGCAGCAGAGCTCGCTCCTCCTCTGGACGGTTCGTTTCTGTCACATCAGCAGATCAGACGTTTTAGTTTGAATATTAATGAATAACTTCATCGTTCTTCATATTTTGTCTTTTTGTGCGATCAGTTTCAGTTCAGCAGAAGTTTGAGTCTCTGTCTGAAGACGACGTTCTCGTGGATCCTCTGAGGAAACTCCCCACGCTCTCCTTCTGGCTCAACGAGAACAACTACGACTCCCAGCAGGCACTGCTGTGGTGCCTGACCCGTGCGTCCCGTTGCTCTGACAGAGATATTTCATGATGTTTGTTTATGAATGAAAGCGACTGAAGGTGTGTGTGTTGTGTTCCAGGCTGTGACTCTGAGCAGCTGTGCTCCCTCGCTGACCTCACACCCTCACCTGGATTCTTCAGGTGCTCCTTGTTACCTGACAGCCGAGTGTGTGGAGCATACGACAAACCTCTGAGACGCCCCTGTCGCCCCCTGCTGGACAGAACGCCTAACAACACCTACAGCAAGAAGGGTAAGCAGAGACACCGAGCTCGTCGATACTTTTCAGTCTAAAATCTGTGCTTGTGTTACTCGCTGTTACTTGCTTCATGTTACTCGCTGTTACTCGCTTCATGTTACTCGCTTCATGTTACTCTCTGTTACTGGCTTCATGTTACTCGCTGTTACTCACTTCATGTTACTCGCTGTTACTCACTTCATGTTACTCGCTGTTACTCACTTCATGTTACTCACTGTTACTCACTTCATGTTACTCGCTTCAAGTTACTCACTATTACTCGTTACTCGCTTCAAGTTACTCACTATTACTCGCTTCATGTTACTCACTTCATGTTACTCGCTTCAAGTTACTCACTATTACTCGTTGCTCACGTCATGTTACTCACTGTTACTCGCTTCATGTTACTCTCTGTTACTCGCTGTTACTCGCTTCATGTTACTCGCTTCAAGTTACTCACTATTACCCGTTACCCGCTTCAAGTTACTCACTATTACTCGTTACTCGCTTCATGTTACTCGCTGTTACTCGCTTCAAGTTACTCACTATTACTCGTTACTCGCTTCAAGTTACTCACTATTGCTCGTTACTCGCTTCAAGTTACTCACTATTACTCGTTACTCGCTTCATGTTACTCGCTGTTACTTGCTTCATGTTACTCGCTGTTACTCGCTTCATGTTACTCACTGTTACTCACTTCATGTTACTCGCTTCATGTTACTCTCTGTTACTCACTTCATGTTACTCACTGTTACTCGCTTCATGTTACTCGCTTCATGTTACTCTCTGTTACTCGCTTCATGTTACTCTCTGTTACTCACTTCATGTTACTCGCTGTTACTCACTTCATGTTACTCACTGTTACTCGCTGTTACTCGCTTCATGTTACTCGCTTCATGTTACTCGCTTCATGTTACTCTCTGTTACTCGCTTCATGTTACTCGCTGTTACTCACTTCATGTTACTCGCTGTTACTCACTTCATGTTACTCACTGTTACTCACTTCATGTTACTCACTTCATGTTACTCGCTTCAAGTTACTCACTATTACTCGTTACTCGCTTCAAGTTACTCACTATTACTCGCTTCATGTTACTCACTTCATGTTACTCGCTTCAAGTTACTCACTATTACTCGTTACTCACGTCATGTTACTCGCTGTTACTTGCTTCATGTTACTCTCTGTTACTCGCTGTTACTCGCTTCATGTTACTCGCTTCAAGTTACTCACTATTACTCGTTACTCGCTTCAAGTTACTCACTATTACTCGTTACTCGCTTCATGTTACTCGCTGTTACTCGCTTCAAGTTACTCACTATTACTCGTTACTCGCTTCAAGTTACTCACTATTACTCGTTACTCGCTTCATGTTACTCTCTGTTACTCGCTGTTCCCTGTCAGTTGATCTGTCCGGAGCCGTGAAGAGTTTCTACGAGAGAGTTTCCTTCAAGAAGATGGTTTCTTACTCTGTACGCAGCCGAGTCAGCGTGACAGGAAGCACGCCGCTGTCTGACGGGTAACACACACACACAGACACACTCATTAATACACACACACACACACACACACACACACACACTCATTAATACACACGGTAAAACGATTCAAAACAACAAATAATAAAGACGCCATCAGCAGACGGATAAAAACTCAGGTGTGTTCAGGTTCAGGGAGTGTGAGCGGCGCTGTGATGAAGATCCTTGTTGCCGCGGTATCGGCTTCGTCCGAGACACCAAATCACCAGGTAACATGAGAACATTTATCCTGATGGAGGTTTGAGAATAAAGACGTCAGAGTGTGTTTGACTCTGTGTGTGTGTGTGTGTGTGTGTGTGTGTGTGTGTGTGTGTGTGTGTGTGTGTGTGTGTGTGTGTCTCTCAGGGGGGTCAGACGTGGTGTGTCTGTCTCTGATCAGTCTTGGGGTTCAGACCTGCGCTGAAGACGAGTCCACCACCTGGAGGAGTCAGGACTGCAAACCGTCTGTGGTGCAGACCACGCCGGACCCCTTCGGATGGTACCAGAAACCCGGTACTGAACACACACTGATACACACGAACATGACAATGACAGCCCGCTAACGTGTAGCTAACAGCTCTGTTTAGTGAGTAAGCAGGCTCATGCTAGCTCCCTGGACGATCGCCAACTGTTGAAGCTAATTTTACACGGTGGCCGAATCCGGTACTGCAGTGTCACGTGATCGCAGACCAGAGCCGCGGGTTCGAGCCTGACAGTCTGCTCTTTGGGCCCAGTAACACAGAAGAGGCGGGAACTTTTACCTGCCATAGTCTGACTTTTTTTTGCTGCATGCGCCCCTGAGCAGCTTTCAGGGGAATGAATGTGGCTCCACCTCCAACGCTGTATCCATCCTATAATAAGTACGTGGCATAACGGGGCACATAACGTAGTAAAACACACACGCGCTGCTTTAATCACAGAATAGTATAGAACTTAACTGAATAGATCTGCTCTGTAGATCGCTAGCTTGTGATAGCAGGATCGGATCCATGCATCCCTTATAAAAACAAACCGCATATCTACACAGTGTAAGTCATGCAGTGTGTGATGTTGTGTGTTTGTGTGTTTGTGTGTTTGTGTGTTCAGTGAATCAGTGGACTTCCTCTCCGGCGCTCTGTCCTCCGTTCGACCTGCCACCCACAAAAAACAACGGTAAGACGGGTCAGCCCTGAACGCTCAGACCGCAGTACTCCTCAGAGGACTTCAGGTCTCACTCTGCGGTCTCTGTGTCCTCAGTGTCTCTGGATCAGTGGAGTCTCCTCTCAGAGTCCTCAGTCCTCGTCGACCCGTCTCTCTCTACGTATGATGTCATCCACGTGAGCCGGGACATCGCCACCGTCCGTGACAAGACCAGGGACTGGTGTCTCCACGGTAACCATCACGAGAGGGAAAAAAGATTGATTACATCATCAGTAGTTAGAAATTAAGTGCCAACCTGTGAACTCCCTGTGTACTTCCTGTTTCAGCCTGTCAGGAGGCGGAGTCTTGTGTCGCCGTCTCTCTCAGTGAGGCGGAGTCCGCCACTCGCTGCGTTCTCTACCCTGACACCACTGCCTGTGGATTAAGCTCCGCCCCTACTTCGAACAGCCCATCATCCTCCTGCAGACTGGTCATCAGAGAGCCCGCCCCCCAGGTGTACCTGAGGACAGGTGAGCCAATCACAGCGGAGAACATGAAGTATAACAGCGAGGGCAAGAGTCTCAATCTTACTTTTTTCGGTTGTTTTGTTTTGCTCCTTAGAGCGGTTGCTACCGGTTACGTCGGTCTCCATCCCAGGTCATGGCACCCTGCAGGGCGTTGCCGTGGAAACCGCCCTTGGCTCAGACAGGAAGACTGTCGTTCAGTTCCTGGGCGTCCCGTACGCCCGTCCACCAATAGGACCGCTCCGCTTTGAAGCAGCTCAGCCGTCTGATTGGTCAGGAACCTGGGACGCCACCAAACCCCGGTAAATACCCGACTGTTTAACACCGTGTCCTCACCAAGCGGTAACCTCAGATGTTGAAACATGAAGCTGATGCTGAAGTGTAACATCCTGCAGTACCTGGAGTGTCCACTAGAGGCTGGCTGCAGAAGCACAGGAAGTCACATACACACCCATTCTAAAAAGCCTGTTTTTACAGCAGAGATGAACATGTTTACAGCCTGGTTCAAAAAACCAAATAGGTGTGATTAGCTCATGTCTGGATGGACACACACTGTACGGGGGTGAATGTTTTGATGACTCATCAGTTTTGATTTGATGAAGGATAAGAGTTATTCACAATAAGGCGTGTAGCTGACCTGATTGACAGGTGGGCGCGGTGTAACGGTTTGTCAGGAGGTTTAAAACCCGCCTCAGCTCCAGCTCTCAGCCTGTCGTTAGGTTGACTGAAAGTTAGACTGAGACAGCATTTCCAGCATGGAGACCGCCATCGATGGGACTCCAGCGCCCCCTGCAGGGACAGACGGGGGGCGCCATCGATGGGACTCCAGCGCCCCCTGCAGGGACAGACGGGGGACGTCATCAATGGGACTCCAGCGCCCCCTGCAGGAACAGACGGGGGACGTCATCAATGGGACTCCAGCGCCCCCTGCAGGGACAGACGGGGGATGACACTCAGACTTCAAACATTCAGATTTACAGTCTGTCTCTCTGTCCTTCAGTTCCAGTTGTGTTCAGCCCGGCGATGTTGAGTCTGCAGCCTCCAGTGAGGACTGTCTCTACCTCAACATCTTCACACCTGCAGCTCAGGTGAGTCAGCAGAAAGACTTTAGAATGATTTTCTACAATTCAACAACCACCCAGCTGACCTGT
>NC_089202.1:31930117-31985117 GCF_963930695.1 Labrus bergylta
CTGTCTCTCTCACTTGCTCTCTCTCTCTCTCTGTCTCTCTCCCTCCATCTCTCTCCCTCCCTCTCTCTCTCTCTCTCTCTCTCTCTCTCTGTATCTCTCTGTCTCTCTCTGTCTCTCTCTCTCTCTCCTCCATCTCTCTCCCTCCCTCTCTCTCTCTCTCTCCCTCCATCTCTCTCCCTCCTCTCACTCTCTCTCTCTGTCTCTGTCTCTCTCTCTCACTCTCTTCTCTCTGTCTCTGTATCTCTCGCTTGCTCTCTCTCTCTGTGTCACTCTCTCTCTCTCTCTCTGTATCTCTCTCTCTCTCCCTCCCTCTCTCACTCTCTCTCCTCCCTGTCTCTCTCTCTCTCTGTCTCTCTCTCTGTCTCTCTCTCTCTCTCTCTCTCTCTTTCTCTCTCTCTGTCCATCTCTCTCTCTCCCTCTCTCTCTCTCTCTCTCTCTCCCTCTCTGTCTCTCTCTTTTTCTCTCTCTCTGTCCATCTCTCTCTCTCCCTCTCTCTCTCTCTCTCTCTCTGTCTCGCTCTGTCTCTCTGTCTCTCTCTCTCTCTCTGTCTCTCTCTTTTTCTCTCTCTCTCTCCCTCTCTCCTTCTCTCTCTCTCTCTCTCTCTGTCTCTCTCTGTCTCTCTCTGTCTCTTTCTCTCCCTCCATCTCTCTCACTCTCTCTCTCTCTCGCCCTCCATCTCTCTCCCTCCCTCTCTCACTCTGTCTCTCTCTCTCTCTCTCTCTGTGTCACTCTCTCTCTCTCTCTCTCTCCCTCCATCTCTCTCCCTCCTCTCTCTCTCTCTCTTCTCTCTCTCTCTCTGTATCTCTCTCTTGTATCTCTCTCTCTCTCTCTGTCTCTGTCTCTCTCTCTCTCTCTGTCTCTGTCTCCCTCTCTCTCTGTCTCTCTCTCTGTCTCCTCTCTCTCTGTCTCTCTCTCTGTCTCTGTCTCTCTCTGTCTCTCTCTCTCTCTCTCTCTCTCTCTCTCTGTATCTCTCACTCTCTGTCTCTCTCTCTCTCTCCCTCCCCTCTCTCTCTCTCTGTATCTCTCACTCTCTGTCTCTCTCTCTCTCTCTCTCTCTGTATCCTCTCACTCTCTGTCTCTCTCTCTCTCTCTCTCTGTATCTCTCTCTCTCTCTCTCTCTCTCTCTCTCTGTATCTCTCACTCTCTGTCTCTCTCTCTCTCTCTCTCTCTCTGTATCTCTCACTCTCTGTCTCTCTGTCTCTCTCTCTCTGTATCACTCTCTGCCTCTCTGTCTCTGTCTCTCTCTGTCTCTCTCTCTCTCTTTGTCTCTCTCTGTCTGTGTCTCTCTCTGTATCCACTCTCTCTGTCTCTCTCTCTCTCTGTATCACTCTCTCTGTCTCTGTCTCTCTCTGTCTCTGTCTCTCTCTGTCTCTTTCTCTTTCTGTCTCTCTCTCTCCCCTCCCTCTTTCTCTCTGTCTCTGTCTCTCTGTGTCTCTTTCTCTCTCTTTCTGTCTCTCTCTCTCTCTTTCAGGCTGCTGAGGTGGAGCGGGTGGGTCCCGGGACGAGCTGTTCCTGCTGGGCATCCTGCTCTCCTCCTCCTCGGTCCTGGTCTCCGGTCTGGATGAAGCTCTGCTGTCTGATCTGACCTATGAGATCCTCTGCTCTGTGAGTGCAGATGTCTTCATTAATTCCTACAAAATATATCTGAAATAATCATAAATAATCATAAATATGTAAATGAGCTGTGTCTGACCACGCCCCCTCTCTGGAAGGGCTTTGGTGTACTCGGTCTTTCTCGCTTCATGTCCTATTAGTAGAGGAACAAACCCCAAAAGGCAAACCAGGCTGGTTATGGTGTCTTGATTTGGTTATTGTGTTTTGATTTGGTTATGGTGTCTTGATTTGGTTGTAATGTCTTGATTTGGTTGTGATGTCTTGATTTGGTTATGGTGTCTTGATTTGGTTATGGTGTCTTGATTTGGTTGTGATGTCTTGATTTAGTTATGGTGTCTTGATTTGGTCATGGTGTCTTGATTTGGTTGTGATGTCTTGATTTGGTTATGGTGTCTTGATTTGGTTATGGTGTCTTGATTTGGTTGTGATGTCTTGATTTGGTTATTGTGTCTTGATTTGGTTATGGTGTCTTGATTTGGTTGTGATGTCTTGATTTGGTTATTGTGTCTTGATTTGGTTATGGTGTCTTGATTTGGTTGTGATGTCTTGATTTAGTTATGGTGTCTTGATTTGGTTGTGATGTCTTGATTTAGTATTGTGTCTTGATTTGATTGTGATGTCTTGATTTAGTTATGGTGTCTTGATTTGGTTGTGATGTCTTGATTTAGTTTGGTGTCTTGATTTGGTTATGGTGTCTTGATTTAGTTATGGTGTCTTGATTTGGTTATTGTGTCTGATTTGGTTATGGTGTCTTGATTTAGTTGTGATGTCTTGATTTGGTTATGGTGTCTTGATTTGATTGTGATGTCTTGATTTAGTTATGGTTTCTTGATTTGGTTATTGTGTCTTGATTTGGTTATGGTGTCTTGATTTAGTTGTGATGTCTTGATTTGGTTATGGTGTCTTGATTTGGTTGCGATGTCTTGATTTAGTTAAGGTTTCTTGATTTGGTTATTGTGTCTTGATTTGGTTGCGATGTCTTGATTTAGTTATGGTGTCTTGATTTGGTTATTGTGTCTTGATTTGGTTGGATGTCTTGATTTAGTTATTGTGTCTTGATTTGGTTATTGTGTCTTGATTTGGTTGTGATGTCTTGATTTAGGTTATGGTGTCTTGATTTGGTTGTGATGTCTTGATTTGGTTATGGTGTCTTGATTTGGTTGTGATGGTCTTGATTTAGTTGTGATGTCTTAATTTAGTTGTGGTGTCTTGATTTGGTTATGGTGTCTTGATTTAGTTGTGGTGTCTTGATTTAGTTGTGATGTCTTAATTTAGTTGTGATGTCTTGATGTTGTTTGTGGTCTTGATTTGGTTGTAATGTCTTGATTTAGTTATTGTGTCTTGATTTGGTTGTGGTGTCTTGATTTAGTTATGGTGTCTTGATTTAGTTGTGGTGTCTTGATTTGGTTGTGATGTCTTGATTTAGTTATGGTTTCTTGATTTGGTTATTGTGTCTTGATTTGGTTGTGATGTCTTGATTTGGTTGTGATGTCTTGATTTGGTTTATGGTGTCTTGATTTGGTTGTAATGTCTTGATTTGGTAGTGATGTCTTGATTTGTTATGGTGTCTTGATTTGGTTGTGATGTCTTGATTTAGTTATGGTGTCTTGATTTGGTTATGGTGTCTTGATTTGTTGTGATGTCTTGATTTGGTTATGGTGTCTTGATTTGTTATGGTGTCTTGATTTGGTTGTGATTTCTTGATTTGGTTATTGTGTCTTGATTTGGTTATGGTGTCTTGATTTGGTTGTGATGTCTTGATTTGGTTATTGTGTCTTGATTTGGTTATGGTGTCTTGATTTAGTTGTGGTGTCTTGATTTGGTTGTGATTGTCTTGATTTAGTTATGGTGTCTTGATTTGGTTATGGTGTCTTGATTTGGTTGTGATGTCTTGATTTAGTTATTGTGTCTTGATTTGATTGTGATGTCTTGATTTAGTTATGGTGTCTGATTTGGTTGTGATGTCTTGATTAGTTATGGTGTCTTGACTTGGTTATGGTGTCTTGATTTAGTTGTGATGTCTTGATTTGGTTATGGTGTCTTGATTTGGTTGTGATGTCTTGATTTAGTTATGGTGTCTTGATTTGGTTATTGTGTCTTGATTTGGTTGTGATGTCTTGATTTGGTTATTGTGTCTGATTTGGTTGTGATGTCTTGATTTATTATGGTGTCTTGATTTGGTTGTGATGTCTTGATTTGGTTATGGTGTCTTGATTTGGTTGTGATGTCTTGATTTAGTTGTGATGTCTTAATTTAGTTGTGGTGTCTTGATTTGGTTATGGTGTCTTGATTTAGTTGTGGTGTCTTGATTTAGTTGTGATGTCTTAATTTAGTTGTGATGTCTTGATGTTGTTGTGGTGTCTTGATTTGGTTGTAATGTCTTGATTTAGTTATTGTGTCTTGATTTGGTTGTGGTGTCTTGATTTAGTTATGGTGTCTTGATTTAGTTGTGGTGTCTTGATTTGGTTGTGATGTCTTGATTTAGTTATGGTTTCTTGATTTGGTTATTGTGTCTTGATTTGGTTGTGATGTCTTGATTTAGTTATGGTGTCTTGATTTGGTTATTGTGTCTTGATTTAGTTATGGTGTCTTGATTTGGTTGTGATGTCTTGATTTGGTTATGGTGTCTTGATTGGTTATGGTGGTCTTGATTTGGTTGTGATGTCTTGATTTAGTTATGGTGTCTTGATTTAGTTGTTGTGTCTTGATTTAGTTGTGATGTCTTAATTTAGTTGTGATGTCTTGATGTTGTTGTGGTGTCTTGATTTGGTTGTATGTCTTGATTTAGTTATTGTGTCTTGATTTGGTTGTGGTGTCTTGATTTAGTTATGGTGTCTTGATTTGGTTATGGTGTCTTGATTTGGTTATGGTGTCTTGATTTAGTTGTGGTGTCTTGATTTGGTTGTGTGTCTTGATTTAGTTATTGTGTCTTGATTTGGTTGTGGTGTCTTGATTTGGTTATGGTGTCTTGATTTGGTTGTGATGTTTTGATTTGGTTGTGATGTTTTGATTTAGTTGTGGTGTCTTGATTTAGTTATTGTGTCTTGATTTGGTTATGGTGTCTTGATTTAGTTATGGTGTCTTAATTTAGTTATTGTGTATTGATTTGGTTGTGGTGTCTTGATTTGGTTATGGTGTCTTGATTTGGTTGTGATGTTTTGATTTGGTTATGGTGTCTTGATTTGGTTGTGATGTTTTGATTTGGTTATGGTGTCTTAATTTAGTTGTGGTGTCTTGATTTAGTTATTGTGTCTTGATTTGGTTATGGTGTCTTGATTTAGTTATGGTGTCTTAATTTAGTTGTGGTGTCTTGATTTGGTTATGGTGTCTTGATTTGGTTATGGTGTCTTGATTTAGTTGTGGTGTCTTGATTTGGTTATGGTGTCTTGATTGGTTGTGGTGTCATGATTTGGTTATGGTGTCTTGATTTGGTTATTGTGTCTTGATTTGGTTGTGATGTCTTGATTTAGTTTGATGTCTTGATTTGGTTATGTGTCTTGATTTGTTTGTGATGTCTGACATGGTTGTGTTATCTTTGTTTGGTTGGTTGACTTTGTTGATGGTTATTTTCTGCAGCAATTGTTTTTCTTAAAGCTGCTGTGAGGTAAGAGGTCAAAAGGTGTTAAGATCTCAGGTTCACAGTCATTTTGTCTAAAAGTGGAAATCATCCTTTGTAATTAGCATTTAAAATCAAATGTCATTATATATAATGAGGTAAAATAAGTGTATAAGAAGTTTCTATAAACATGTTTGCATGATTGTTATCCTAATTTACCTTACACACATTTACGCATCATAAGAATTGTTTTGTATCCCAGCTCCATTGGTTGCCTGATAAATAATTTAACAAAATAGCTATTGTAGCTTTTTTTTAACACTTTATCATACTTAGGGTATTATAAAAACTATCCCTTCATCCAGTGTATCCTCTGGAGTAACTAGGGTTCTTCTTAAAAGCAGGAGATATGGTGACTACACACCATCTTTATATGACTGAAATACAAAAAACTACAACAGGCTGTATAGCCGATATACAAATAGACTATATGAAGTATATTTAATTTCTAAGAACTCAAGGTTATATATATCAATACTGTTTTCAAGTTCATTAATATTTCACAACTGATGTCAAGACAATGCTTTAATTTTTTAGAATGAAATAGAAACAATGTCATCGGTGACAATATTGTTGAAAGTAACGGGTTGACTCTGAGTGTCATCATATAAATCATATGTAAGATAGAAAATGTGAGACAAAATGTATTAGGAATAACTATAAAACCTTTAATTATATATATATTACAGAATACAATTATATTGTGTCTTGTTGTTAAGTCTTAATCTATTGTTTGTGGCCACCTCCTCCCACATACAGATCCATAGGGCCCCATTGTACCAGGTCGCCCTGAAATCCTGGCTGCACTAGTTTCCTGTTAGGGGCTGGTGACAGCATAGGGTCAAGTGAAAAGTCAAATAATTTGCTTTTATGTTGAGATAACAGTCTAAAGAAGATACAAATTACATATTTTAATGTTTGGTGTCCTTACTTAAAAAATGACAGACTTTGATATGCATACCTTTTGAATTTTTGTTTCAATTTCCACCTAAACTACATATGCGTTTAAGTGTGAAAAATTCAAAAATTGAAATTCTGATTCTGATTCCCAGAGATACATGTGATAAGGCTAGAGCTGTCCCTTTTGGAGAAGCCCTAATTTGACCTATTTTCGTTTTTTGATAAGATGCATAAAACATCCCAAAAAAGTTTTTTTGGTGTAATATATTTTTATACAACTATCCGTTTCATAAACTAGACATGTTCAAGTTGTGAAAAAATACGGTTGTGCTTTGTTCTACCTTGGGTAGGCGTCTCTCAACTTTTAGGGGCCCAAGTTCCTCTACTATATTGTTTAGGGTGAGAAGGCAGACTCAGAGGCATTTTCTCATCATTGGGGGGTTTGTAGACGGACTAGAGACACATGTTAGAGTTAGAAAAACATGGAGAAGTGACCTCAGAGAAACCATGCTACTAATAAGCATGCTAAAATGCAGCTACTTATTGGTGAATATGGTGACCTTAATTCAAAGTGTGACTGAAGAGAATCCAGAAAAATAAAATAAGATTAAGTGAATGCAAAGTACATACAATATTTACTGTCTTTACCCCACATGTTCTGGCCTCCTGTTGGCCATACCAAAGTGTTTAACGTCTCGGTCAGGATCAAACTGTTTAGTGTCACACGCTGAGTCATGTCTATGTTTGTTGCAGGTCCGTCTGTGGACTCTCTGCGTGGGACACACTGTGGGCTTCTCTGTGCTCTTCACCAAAGCGTGGTGTGTTCACTCAGTCTGCCGCGTCAAACACACGGTAAAGCGCTTCTTTAACACGTCCAGCATGTTATGGGAGTAACCGATGGAGACCTTCAGAGTGTGATGATGTTTGTCTCTGTCTGTGCAGCCAACTCGTCTGCAGCAGAATGGTCTGCTGATGCTGTGGCTGATCCTGCTGGACGTGCTGGTTTTGGTCTCCTGGCAAATCCTGGACCCCCTGAGACGGGTGGAGCTGCAGCAGAGCTTACAGGTGACAATGACAGGATGAGCTCACACAGGTGTCTTCTTCAGGTGGAGGGAGGAGTAACATGAACCATCAAATTAACAATTGTTGAGGTTGATTATATATTGAATTAAACTTTAATAATTTGACTTTTATTTTGAAATAAAATACAAATAAAAGTGCTGTAATTAGCCTGTAAAGAATTAAAGACACTAAATTAAACTAACAAGAGCACAATGATTCCCTTAGTACTATTACTATATGTATATTATGGGCTGCATGGTGCTGCAGGAGTTAGCGCTGCTCCCTCACAGCGAGAAACTTGTTTAGGCCCAGCAAAGACCACCCCAACCCATAATCCTGCTGCAGACACACCTGTAGAGGAGAGTATAAAGAGTGTGGACTAAGCTGAGTCCAGCATCAAGCTTCAAGGAGTCTCTCCACAGCAACTCTCCACAGAAGCTCCACAGCCACCCTGAACATGATTCCGTCTGCCAGCCTGCTGCTGCTGCTCCTGCTCGGCCTCTCTCAGGCTCTTCCTCTTCAGGAGGAAGGAAGCGCAGAAGAAGAAGAAGAAGTCCCAGACGGCGTGGACATCACCACCAGGATTTTGACCTCCAACAACGGCACAGACGAGATCCTGCTGGAAGGAGATCTGCTGGCTCCCAAAACCAGAAACGCCATGATGTGCTGGTCCCAGAGCTGCCTGTGGAAGAAAACCTCCAACGGCCTGGTGATGATCCCCTTCACCGTGAACAGCCAGTTCACCAGCGGGGAGAGGCAGAAGATCGACTACGCCATGAAGGGGTTCCACCGCAAAACCTGCCTCCGCTTCGTCCCCCGTAAGAATGAGGACGACTACATCAGCATCGAGAACAAAGCGGGACAAAACTGGTTTCTTGAACATGACGATGAGTTCACTGTACTCAAACGGCGTCCACAGTCACCAGATCTCAATCCAACCTTTGGGATGTGGTGGAACGGGAGATTCGTCTCATGGATGTGCAGCCGACAAATCTGCAGCAACTGTGTGATGCTATCATGTTAATATGGACCAAAATCTGTATCCAGAAGAAATGTTTCCAGCACCTTGTTGAATCTATGCCACAAAGAATTAAGGCAGTCCTGAAGACAGTCCAACCCGGTCCTTGCGATGTGTACCTGATAAAGTGGTCGATGAGTGTATATGTCTTTGATATGTTTGGACTTAAGAAGGAAGTTTGGTATTTTTTCCCTCTGTTGAATCATGCTGCTTGAGTCTCGTTCACTCCAGCGGAGGTGAGAGTGATTACACCTGGAGTCAATCTGGCACCGATTGGAGCTCCTCTCTGATTGGCCATAGAGGACAGGTAACATGGTGTTTAATGTCTGCGAGAGCAGCAGACTGGATGATGGGTCGTTTTGAGAAGGCTGTGAGGAGAGACAGTTTTTTCTGTTTAAGTCAATTTTGGTTTCAACGGACAAAGCTGCAATCTGGTCGTCATTTGTTTTCCCACTCAGACTGTCTGCCGTCCAGAAGTACAACAAAGGTATTACTGAATGATGTTGTTTTGTCGGTATCTGAAGCCACAATATGTCTGATTCTAAAGCTGTAATTTCCTCTTGGCAAACATTACTTTTTTATCTTTTGTCTGAAGTTTTCAAGCAGCACAAAGACAGAAATGACTTCACAGTGTTTATTTTGCATAGATTTTTTATTGCTGATCATTTTGGCATGCAGGTTACATATTCAGTTTTCTGAACATTAAAAAGTAAACAGTGAAAAATCAGATTCTTTATCATTTTCTGCGTTTAGCTTCAGTGTTGTTATTTGCAGCTGTACAGCAGGTTGATCCTCATGATGTCCCAGTAGGACATGCCCTTCCTCTGGCCGATCTGGACGTTGGGGTCGGGGATGGGGGTGATGGAGTCCTTGCCGTACTGGATGGAGAAGGCTGTTCTTCCATAGTGCATGATGGAGGAGTAGTCGTAGGGAGTGTTCAGGTTGTTGGTGGACTCCCTGTGGAAGTTGCCGGCCATCTGTGGGTCGATGTTCTCCCAGTTTATCCGGACGTAGTTGTCGCGGTCGCTCCTGGACTGCTCGTGCTGGAAGCCCAGAGCGTGGTTGATCTCGTGCTGGATGATGCCGTGGTAGAGGCAGCCCTGCCTGTTGAGAGACAGCACCTGTCTGCCTCCCGTTCTGCCCAGATTGGAGAAACATCCCGCTTTGTTCTCGATGCTGATGTAGTCGTACTCGTTCTTACGGGGGACGAAGCGGAGACAGGTTTTGCGGTGGAACCCCTTCATGGCGTAGTCGATCTTCTGCCTCTCCCCGCTGGTGAACTGGCTGTTCACGGTGAAGGGGATCATCACCAGGCCGTTGGAGGTTTTCTTCCACAGGCAGCTCTGGGACCAGCACATCATGGCGTTTCTGGTTTTGGGAGCCAGCAGGTCTCCTTCCAGCAGGATCTCGTCTGTGCCGTTGTTGGAGGTCAAAATCCTGGTGGTGATGTCCACGCCGTCTGGGACTTCTTCTTCTTCTTCTTCTGCGCTTCCTTCCTCCTGAAGAGGAAGAGCCTGAGAGAGGCCGAGCAGGAGCAGCAGCAGCAGGCTGGCAGACGGAATCATGTTCAGGGTGGCTGTGGAGCTTCTGTGGAGAGTTGCTGTGGAGAGACTCCTTGAAGCTTGATGCTGGACTCAGCTCAGTCCACACTCTTTATACTCTCCTCTACAGGTGTGTCTGCAGCAGGATTATGGGTTGGGGTGGTCTTTGCTGGGCCTAAACAAACCTCTGAGGGGAGGACTCCACAGACCAGCCTCCTGTTTAAACATGGTTTGTTTTATCTGCTCACCAGAAGAAGAAGAAACAGCTTTATAGGTTGTTTTCTTTAAACAGTTAGCTGTAGCCTCCTGGCTAACCTTGGCGTCCTCTGCCTGGCTCCAGTCATGTGTTGGAGCTGCTGCTGGTATGGCTTCATCAGTCTGACATGACAGGCCTGGTTTATACTCCTGCATCAAATCTGTAGCTACACCGAAGTGGCAAACGCCATCGTGAGCACTACTTGTGCGTTGGTGAGTCTGTGAGGCTCTGGCAGTTTTCAGATCCGTCATATTCTCTGCCTGCTTGTGTACAGGAAACCATGGCGACTGAAACCGAGCGCATCATGTTGGAGTCGGAGTTGATAAAAATCGAGCAGCAGTTGATTATACCGGTTTGTAGCGTTCTTCCTTCAGCAGAATTTAGAAAACAGCTGCGATACTGGAAATGTTGGAAATGTTGGAAATGCAGGAAATACGATTTTATCCAGCGATCCAATCACAGGGAACCAGGAAGCTTCTCGCTGTGAGGGAGCAGCGCTAACTCCTGCAGCACCATGCAGCCCATAATATACATATAGTAATAGTACTAAGGGAATCGTTGTGCTCTTACTAGTTTAATTTAGTGTCTATAATTCTTTACAGGCTAATTACAGCACTTTTATTTGTATTTTATTTCAAAATAAAAGTCAAATTATTAGAGTTTTCAATTCAATTTAACATCAACCCAACAATTGTTCATTCGATGCATCAATTAAGGAACCACAATGTGTTTGCTAACCTCTATGCCCCCCGCCCCCCCTGTGCAGCTGGACCCCAGAACGCCTTCCCCTCTTTCCCCCCTTATGGGCGATATTCAGAACAACACGTGGACCTCCAGTGTGGTTGTTATGAGGCGTACCGTCTCCAATTCAAAAATGTAGATTTCTGAGAGATGTTGATGTTCGAGGCTGAGAAGAGGGAGCACATTCCTCTCGCTCAGGAGTCAGTGTTAAAGAAAACTGAATGTTTACGATATACTCTCACCGGACACTTTATTAGGTTCAGCTGTTCAACTGCTCATTAATGCAAATATCTAATCGGCCAATCACGTGGCAGCAACTCAATGCATTAAGCCATGTAGACACGGTCAAGACGATCTTCTGAAGTTCAAACTGAGCATCAGAATTGGAAAAAAGTTGATTTAAGTGACTTTGAACGTGGCGTGCTTGTTGGTGCCAGACGGGCTGGTTTGAGTATTTTAGCAACTGATAATCTACTCAGATTTTCATGCACAACCATCTCAAGGGTTTACAGAGAAAACGAAAAAATATCCAGTGAGCGGCCGTTCTCTTGTTGAGGTCAGAGGTCAGAGGAGAATGGTCAGACTGGTTTCAGCTGATAGAAAGACAACAGTAACTCAAATAACCCCTCGTTACAAACTGAGGTCCCTGTGTACTGATTGAGCATCGTTTAAACGCCACAGACTACCTGAGCGCTGTTGCTGACCATGTCCAACCCTTTATGACCACAGTGTACCCGTCTTCTGATGGCTACTTCCAGCAGGATAACCCACCATGTCACAAAGTTCACATCATCTCAAACTGGTTTCTTGAACATGACGATGAGTTCACTGTACTCAAACGGCGTCCACAGTCACCAGGTCTCAATCCAACCTTTGGGATGTGGTGGAACGGGAGATTCGTCTCATGGATGTGCAGCCGACAAATCTGCAGCAACTGTGTGATGCTATCATGTTAATATGGACCAAAATCTGTATCCAGAAGAAATGTTTCCAGCACCTTGTTGAATCTATGCCACAAAGAATTAAGGCAGTCCTGAAGACAAAACGGGGTCCAACCCGGTCCTTGCGAGGTGTACCTGATAAAGTGGTCGATGAGTGTATATGTCTTTGATATGTTTGGACTTAAGAAGGAAGTTTGGTATTTTTTCCCTCTGTTGAATCATCTGCCTGAGTCTCGTTCACTCCAGCGGAGGTGAGAGTGATTACACCTGGAGTCAATCTGGCACCGATTGGAGCTCCTCTCTGATTGGCCATAGAGGACAGGTAACATGGTGTTTAATGTCTGCGAGAGCAGCAGACTGGATGATGGGTCGTTTTGAGAAGGCTGTGAGGAGAGACAGTTTTTTCTGTTTAAGTCAATTTTGGTTTCACCGGACAAAGCTGCAATCTGGTCGTCATTTGTTTTCCCACTCAGACTGTCTGCCGTCCAGAAGTACAACAAAGGTATTACTGAATGATGTTGTTTTGTCGGTATCTGAAGCCACAATATGTCTGATTCTAAAGCTGTAATTTCCTCTTTGCAAATGTTACTTTTTTATCTTTTGTCTGAAGTTTTCAAGCAGCACAAAGACAGAAATGACTTCACAGTGTTTATTTTGCATAGAGTTTTTATTGCTGATCATTTTGGCATGCAGGTTACATATTCAGTTTTCTGAACATTAAAAAGTAAACAGTGAAAAATCAGATTCTTTATCATTTTCTGCGTTTAGCTTCAGTGTTGTTATTTGCAGCTGTACAGCAGGTTGATCCTCATGATGTCCCAGTAGGACATGCCCTTCCTCTGGCCGATCTGGACGTTGGGGTCGGGGATGGGGGTGATGGAGTCCTTGCCGTACTGGATGGAGAAGGCTGTTCTTCCATAGTGCATGATGGAGGAGTAGTCGTAGGGAGTGTTCAGGTTGTTGGTGGACTCCCTGTGGAAGTTGCCGGCCATCTGTGGGTCGATGTTCTCCCAGTTTATCCGGACGTAGTTGTCGCGGTCGCTCCTGGACTGCTCGTGCTGGAAGCCCAGAGCGTGGTTGATCTCGTGCTGGATGATGCCGTGGTAGAGGCAGCCCTGCCTGTTGAGAGACAGCACCTGTCTGCCTCCCGTTCTGCCCAGATTGGAGAAACATCCCGCTTTGTTCTCGATGCTGATGTAGTCGTACTCGTTCTTACGGGGGACGAAGCGGAGGCAGGTTTTGCGGTGGAACCCCTTCATGGCGCGGCGGATCTTCTTACTCTCCCCGCTGGTGAACTGGCTGTTCACGGTGAAGGGGATCATCACCAGGCCGTTGGAGGTTTTCTTCCACAGGCAGCTCTGGGACCAGCACATCATGGCGTTTCTGGTTTTGGGAGCCAGCAGGTCTCCTTCCAGCAGGATCTCGTCTGTGCCGTTGTTGGAGGTCAAAATCCTGGTGGTGATGTCCACGCCGTCTGGGACTTCTTCTTCTTCTTCTTCTGCGCTTCCTTCCTCCTGAAGAGGAAGAGCCTGAGAGAGGCCGAGCAGGAGCAGCAGCAGCAGGCTGGCAGACGGAATCATGTTCAGGGTGGCTGTGGAGCTTCTGTGGAGAGTTGCTGTGGAGAGACTCCTTGAAGCTTGATGCTGGACTCAGCTCAGTCCACACTCTTTATACTCTCCTCTACAGGTGTGTCTGCAGCAGGATTATGGGTTGGGGTGGTCTTTGCTGGGCCTAAACAAACCTCTGAGGGGAGGACTCCACAGACCAGCCTCCTGTTTAAACATGGTTTGTTTTATCTGCTCACCAGAAGAAGAAGAAACAGCTTTATAGGTTGTTTTCTTTAAACAGTTAGCTGTAGCCTCCTGGCTAACCTTGGCGTCCTCTGCCTGGCTCCAGTCATGTGTTGGAGCTGCTGCTGGTATGGCTTCATCAGTCTGACATGACAGGCCTGGTTTATACTCCTGCATCAAATCTGTAGCTACACCGAAGTGGCAAACGCCATCGTGAGCACTACTTGTGCGTTGGTGAGTCTGTGAGGCTCTGGCAGTTTTCAGATCCGTCATATTCTCTGCCTGCTTGTGTACAGGAAACCATGGCGACTGAAACCGAGCGCATCATGTTGGAGTCGGAGTTGATAAAAATCGAGCAGCAGTTGATTATACCGGTTTGTAGCGTTCTTCCTTCAGCAGAATTTAGAAAACAGCGGCGATACTGGAAATGTTGGAAATGTTGGAAATGCAGGAAATGCAGGAAATACGATTTTATCCAGCGATCCAATCACAGGGAACCAGGAAGCTTCTCGCTGTGAGGGAGCAGCGCTAACTCCTGCAGCACCATGCAGCCCATAATATACATATAGTAATAGTACTAAGGGAATCGTTGTGCTCTTACTAGTTTAATTTAGTGTCTATAATTCTTTACAGGCTAATTACAGCACTTTTATTTGTATTTTATTTCAAAATAAAAGTCAAATTATTAGAGTTTTCAATTCAATTTAACATCAACCCAACAATTGTTCATTCGATGCATCAATTAAGGAACCACAATGTGTTTGCTAACCTCTATGCCCCCCGCCCCCCCTGTGCAGCTGGACCCCAGAACGCCTTCCCCTCTTTCCCCCCTTATGGGCGATATTCAGAACAACACGTGGACCTCGAGTGTGGTTGTTATGAGGCGTACCGTCTCCAATTCAAAAATGTAGATTTCTGAGAGATGTTGATGTTCGAGGCTGAGAAGAGGGAGCACATTCCTCTCGCTCAGGAGTCAGTGTTAAAGAAAACTGAATGTTTACGATATACTCTCACCGGACACTTTATTAGGTTCAGCTGTTCAACTGCTCATTAATGCAAATATCTAATCGGCCAATCACGTGGCAGCAACTCAATGCATTAAGCCATGTAGACACGGTCAAGACGATCTTCTGAAGTTCAAACTGAGCATCAGAATTGGAAAAAAGTTGATTTAAGTGACTTTGAACGTGGCGTGCTTGTTGGTGCCAGACGGGCTGGTTTGAGTATTTTAGCAACTGATAATCTACTCAGATTTTCATGTACAACCATCTCAAGGGTTTACAGAGAAAACGAAAAAATATCCAGTGAGCGGCCGTTCTCTTGTTGAGGTCAGAGGTCAGAGGAGAATGGTCAGACTGGTTTCAGCTGATAGAAAGACAACAGTAACTCAAATAACCCCTCGTTACAAACTGAGGTCCCTGTGTACTGATTGAGCATCGTTTAAACGCCACAGACTACCTGAGCGCTGTTGCTGACCATGTCCAACCCTTTATGACCACAGTGTACCCGTCTTCTGATGGCTACTTCCAGCAGGATAACCCACCATGTCACAAAGTTCACATCATCTCAAACTGGTTTCTTGAACATGACGATGAGTTCACTGTACTCAAACGGCGTCCACAGTCACCAGGTCTCAATCCAACCTTTGGGATGTGGTGGAACGGGAGATTCGTCTCATGGATGTGCAGCCGACAAATCTGCAGCAACTGTGTGATGCTATCATGTTAATATGGACCAAAATCTGTATCCAGAAGAAATGTTTCCAGCACCTTGTTGAATCTATGCCACAAAGAATTAAGGCAGTCCTGAAGACAAAACGGGGTCCAACCCGGTCCTTGCGAGGTGTACCTGATAAAGTGGTCGATGAGTGTATATGTCTTTGATATGTTTGGACTTAAGAAGGAAGTTTGGTATTTTTTCCCTCTGTTGAATCATCTGCCTGAGTCTCGTTCACTCCAGCGGAGGTGAGAGTGATTACACCTGGAGTCAATCTGGCACCGATTGGAGCTCCTCTCTGATTGGCCATAGAGGACAGGTAACATGGTGTTTAATGTCTGCGAGAGCAGCAGACTGGATGATGGGTCGTTTTGAGAAGGCTGTGAGGAGAGACAGTTTTTTCTGTTTAAGTCAATTTTGGTTTCACCGGACAAAGCTGCAATCTGGTCGTCATTTGTTTTCCCACTCAGACTGTCTGCCGTCCAGAAGTACAACAAAGGTATTACTGAATGATGTTGTTTTGTCGGTATCTGAAGCCACAATATGTCTGATTCTAAAGCTGTAATTTCCTCTTTGCAAACGTTACTTTTTTATCTTTTGTCTGAAGTTTTCAAGCAGCACAAAGACAGAAATGACTTCACAGTGTTTATTTTGCATAGATTTTTTATTGCTGATCATTTTGGCATGCAGGTTACATATTCAGTTTTCTGAACATTAAAAAGTAAACAGTGAAAAATCAGATTCTTTATCATTTTCTGCGTTTAGCTTCAGTGTTGTTATTTGCAGCTGTACAGCAGGTTGATCCTCATGATGTCCCAGTAGGACATGCCCTTCCTCTGGCCGATCTGGACGTTGGGGTCGGGGATGGGGGTGATGGAGTCCTTGCCGTACTGGATGGAGAAGGCTGTTCTTCCATAGTGCATGATGGAGGAGTAGTCGTAGGGAGTGTTCAGGTTGTTGGTGGACTCCCTGTGGAAGTTGCCGGCCATCTGTGGGTCGATGTTCTCCCAGTTTATCCGGACGTAGTTGTCGCGGTCGCTCCTGGACTGCTCGTGCTGGAAGCCCAGAGCGTGGTTGATCTCGTGCTGGATGATGCCGTGGTAGAGGCAGCCCTGCCTGTTGAGAGACAGCACCTGTCTGCCTCCCGTTCTGCCCAGATTGGAGAAACATCCCGCTTTGTTCTCGATGCTGATGTAGTCGTACTCGTTCTTACGGGGGACGAAGCGGAGGCAGGTTTTGCGGTGGAACCCCTTCATGGCGCGGCGGATCTTCTTACTCTCCCCGCTGGTGAACTGGCTGTTCACGGTGAAGGGGATCATCACCAGGCCGTTGGAGGTTTTCTTCCACAGGCAGCTCTGGGACCAGCACATCATGGCGTTTCTGGTTTTGGGAGCCAGCAGGTCTCCTTCCAGCAGGATCTCGTCTGTGCCGTTGTTGGAGGTCAAAATCCTGGTGGTGATGTCCACGCCGTCTGGGACTTCTTCTTCTTCTGCGCTTCCTTCCTCCTGAAGAGGAAGAGCCTGAGAGAGGCCGAGCAGGAGCAGCAGCAGCAGGCTGGCAGACGGAATCATGTTCAGGGTGGCTGTGGAGCTTCTGTGGAGAGTTGCTGTGGAGAGACTCCTTGAAGCTTGATGCTGGACTCAGCTCAGTCCACACTCTTTATACTCTCCTCTACAGGTGTGTCTGCAGCAGGATTATGGGTTGGGGTGGTCTTTGCTGGGCCTAAACAAACCTCTGAGGGGAGGACTCCACAGACCAGCCTCCTGTTTAAACATGGTTTGTTTTATCTGCTCACCAGAAGAAGAAGAAACAGCTTTATAGGTTGTTTTCTTTAAACAGTTAGCTGTAGCCTCCTGGCTAACCTTGGCGTCCTCTGCCTGGCTCCAGTCATGTGTTGGAGCTGCTGCTGGTATGGCTTCATCAGTCTGACATGACAGGCCTGGTTTATACTCCTGCATCAAATCTGTAGCTACACCGAAGTGGCAAACGCCATCGTGAGCACTACTTGTGCGTTGGTGAGTCTGTGAGGCTCTGGCAGTTTTCAGATCCGTCATATTCTCTGCCTGCTTGTGTACAGGAAACCATGGCGACTGAAACCGAGCGCATCATGTTGGAGTCGGAGTTGATAAAAATCGAGCAGCAGTTGATTATACCGGTTTGTAGCGTTCTTCCTTCAGCAGAACTTAGAAAACAGCGGCGATACTGGAAATGTTGGAAATGTTGGAAATGCAGGAAATACGATTTTATCCAGCGATCCAATCACAGGGAACCAGGAAGCTTCTCGCTGTGAGGGAGCAGCGCTAACTCCTGCAGCACCATGCAGCCCATAATATACATATAGTAATAGTACTAAGGGAATCGTTGTGCTCTTACTAGTTTAATTTAGTGTCTATAATTCTTTACAGGCTAATTACAGCACTTTTATTTGTATTTTATTTCAAAATAAAAGTCAAATTATTAGAGTTTTCAATTCAATTTAACATCAACCCAACAATTGTTCATTCGATGCATCAATTAAGGAACCACAATGTGTTTGCTAACCTCTATGCCCCCCGCCCCCCCTGTGCAGCTGGACCCCAGAACGCCTTCCCCTCTTTCCCCCCTTATGGGCGATATTCAGAACAACACGTGGACCTCGAGTGTGGTTGTTATGAGGCGTACCGTCTCCAATTCAAAAATGTAGATTTCTGAGAGATGTTGATGTTCGAGGCTGAGAAGAGGGAGCACATTCCTCTCGCTCAGGAGTCAGTGTTAAAGAAAACTGAATGTTTACGATATACTCTCACCGGACACTTTATTAGGTTCAGCTGTTCAACTGCTCATTAATGCAAATATCTAATCGGCCAATCACGTGGCAGCAACTCAATGCATTAAGCCATGTAGACACGGTCAAGGCGATCTTCTGAAGTTCAAACTGAGCATCAGAATTGGAAAAAAGTTGATTTAAGTGACTTTGAACGTGGCGTGCTTGTTGGTGCCAGACGGGCTGGTTTGAGTATTTTAGCAACTGATAATCTACTCAGATTTTCATGCACAACCATCTCAAGGGTTTACAGAGAAAACGAAAAAATATCCAGTGAGCGGCCGTTCTCTTGTTGATGCCAGAGGTCAGAGGTCAGAGGAGAATGGTCAGACTGGTTTCAGCTGATAGAAAGACAACAGTAACTCAAATAACCCCTCGTTACAAACTGAGGTCTCTGTGTACTGATTGAGCATCGTTTAAACGCCACAGACTACCTGAGCGCTGTTGCTGACCATGTCCAACCCTTTATGACCACAGTGTACCCGTCTTCTGATGGCTACTTCCAGCAGGATAACACACCATGTCACAAAGTTCACATCATCTCAAACTGGTTTCTGGAACATGACGATGAGTTCACTGTACTCAAACGGCGTCCACAGTCACCAGAGCTCAAACCAACCTTTGGGATGTGGTGGAACGGGAGATTCGTCTCATGGATGTGCAGCCGACAAATCTGCAGCAACTGTGTGATGCTATCATGTTAATATGGACCAAAATCTGTATCCAGAAGAAATGTTTCCAGCACCTTGTTGAATCTATGCCACAAAGAATTAAGGCAGTCCTGAAGACAAAACGGGGTCCAACCCGGTCCTTGCGAGGTGTACCTGATAAAGTGGTCGATGAGTGTATATGTCTTTGATATGTTTGGACTTAAGAAGGAAGTTTGGTATTTTTTCCCTCTGTTGAATCATCTGCTTGAGTCTCGTTCACTCCAGCGGAGGTGAGAGTGATTACACCTGGAGTCAATCTGGCACCGATTGGAGCTCCTCTCTGATTGGCCATAGAGGACAGGTAACATGGTGTTTAATGTCTGCGAGAGCAGCAGACTGGATGATGGGTCGTTTTGAGAAGGCTGTGAGGAGAGACAGTTTTTTCTGTTTAAGTCAATTTTGGTTTCAACGGACAAAGCTGCAATCTGGTCGTCATTTGTTTTCCCACTCAGACTGTCTGCCGTCCAGAAGTACAACAAAGGTATTACTGAATGATGTTGTTTTGTCGGTATCTGAAGCCACAATATGTCTGATTCTAAAGCTGTAATTTCCTCTTTGCAAACATTACTTTTTTATCTTTTGTCTGAAGTTTTCAAGCAGCACAAAGACAGAAATGACTTCACAGTGTTTATTTTGCATAGATTTTTTATTGCTGATCATTTTGGCATGCAGGTTACATATTCAGTTTTCTGAACATTAAAAAGTAAACAGTGAAAAATCAGATTCTTTATCATTTTCTGCGTTTAGCTTCAGTGTTGTTATTTGCAGCTGTACAGCAGGTTGATCCTCATGATGTCCCAGTAGGACATGCCCTTCCTCTGGCCGATCTGGACGTTGGGGTCGGGGATGGGGGTGATGGAGTCCTTGCCGTACTGGATGGAGAAGGCTGTTCTTCCATAGTGCATGATGGAGGAGTAGTCGTAGGGAGTGTTCAGGTTGTTGGTGGACTCCCTGTGGAAGTTGCCGGCCATCTGTGGGTCGATGTTCTCCCAGTTTATCCGGACGTAGTTGTCGCGGTCGCTCCTGGACTGCTCGTGCTGGAAGCCCAGAGCGTGGTTGATCTCGTGCTGGATGATGCCGTGGTAGAGGCAGCCCTGCCTGTTGAGAGACAGCACCTGTCTGCCTCCCGTTCTGCCCAGATTGGAGAAACATCCCGCTTTGTTCTCGATGCTGATGTAGTCGTACTCGTTCTTACGGGGGACGAAGCGGAGGCAGGTTTTGCGGTGGAACCCCTTCATGGCGTAGTCGATCTTCTGCCTCTCCCCGCTGGTGAACTGGCTGTTCACGGTGAAGGGGATCATCACCAGGCCGTTGGAGGTTTTCTTCCACAGGCAGCTCTGGGACCAGCACATCATGGCGTTTCTGGTTTTGGGAGCCAGCAGGTCTCCTTCCAGCAGGATCTCGTCTGTGCCGTTGTTGGAGGTCAAAATCCTGGTGGTGATGTCCACGCCGTCTGGGACTTCTTCTTCTTCTTCTGCGCTTCCTTCCTCCTGAAGAGGAAGAGCCTGAGAGAGGCCGAGCAGGAGCAGCAGCAGCAGGCTGGCAGACGGAATCATGTTCAGGGTGGCTGTGGAGCTTCTGTGGAGAGTTGCTGTGGAGAGACTCCTTGAAGCTTGATGCTGGACTCAGCTCAGTCCACACTCTTTATACTCTCCTCTACAGGTGTGTCTGCAGCAGGATTATGGGTTGGGGTGGTCTTTGCTGGGCCTAAACAAACCTCTGAGGGGAGGACTCCACAGACCAGCCTCCTGTTTAAACATGGTTTGTTTTATCTGCTCACCAGAAGAAGAAGAAACAGCTTTATAGGTTGTTTTCTTTAAACAGTTAGCTGTAGCCTCCTGGCTAACCTTGGCGTCCTCTGCCTGGCTCCAGTCATGTGTTGGAGCTGCTGCTGGTATGGCTTCATCAGTCTGACATGACAGGCCTGGTTTATACTCCTGCATCAAATGTGTAGCTACACCGAAGTGGCAAACGCCATCGTGAGCACTACTTGTGCGTTGGTGAGTCTGTGAGGCTCTGGCAGTTTTCAGATCCGTCATATTCTCTGCCTGCTTGTGTACAGGAAACCATGGCGACTGAAACCGAGCGCATCATGTTGGAGTCGGAGTTGATAAAAATCGAGCAGCAGTTGATTATACCGGTTTGTAGCGTTCTTCCTTCAGCAGATTTTAGAAAACAGCGGCGATACTGGAAATGTTGGAAATGTTGGAAATGCAGGAAATACGATTTTATCCAGCGATCCAATCACAGGGAACCAGGAAGCTTCTCGCTGTGAGGGAGCAGCGCTAACTCCTGCAGCACCATGCAGCCCATAATATACATATAGTAATAGTACTAAGGGAATCGTTGTGCTCTTACTAGTTTAATTTAGTGTCTATAATTCTTTACAGGCTAATTACAGCACTTTTATTTGTATTTTATTTCAAAATAAAAGTCAAATTATTAGAGTTTTCAATTCAATTTAACATCAACCCAACAATTGTTCATTCGATGCATCAATTAAGGAACCACAATGTGTTTGCTAACCTCTATGCCCCCCGCCCCCCCTGTGCAGCTGGACCCCAGAACGCCTTCCCCTCTTTCCCCCCTTATGGGCGATATTCAGAACAACACGTGGACCTCCAGTGTGGTTGTTATGAGGCGTACCGTCTCCAATTCAAAAATGTAGATTTCTGAGAGATGTTGATGTTCGAGGCTGAGAAGAGGGAGCACATTCCTCTCGCTCAGGAGTCAGTGTTAAAGAAAACTGAATGTTTACGATATACTCTCACCGGACACTTTATTAGGTTCAGCTGTTCAACTGCTCATTAATGCAAATATCTAATCGGCCAATCACGTGGCAGCAACTCAATGCATTAAGCCATGTAGACACGGTCAAGACGATCTTCTGAAGTTCAAACTGAGCATCAGAATTGGAAAAAAGTTGATTTAAGTGACTTTGAACGTGGCGTGCTTGTTGGTGCCAGACGGGCTGGTTTGAGTATTTTAGCAACTGATAATCTACTCAGATTTTCATGCACAACCATCTCAAGGGTTTACAGAGAAAACGAAAAAATATCCAGTGAGCGGCCGTTCTCTTGTTGATGCCAGAGGTCAGAGGTCAGAGGAGAATGGTCAGACTGGTTTCAGCTGATAGAAAGACAACAGTAACTCAAATAACCCCTCGTTACAAACTGAGGTCTCTGTGTACTGATTGAGCATCGTTTAAACGCCACAGACTACCTGAGCGCTGTTGCTGACCATGTCCAACCCTTTATGACCACAGTGTACCCGTCTTCTGATGGCTACTTCCAGCAGGATAACACACCATGTCACAAAGTTCACATCATCTCAAACTGGTTTCTTGAACATGACGATGAGTTCACTGTACTCAAACGGCGTCCACAGTCACCAGAGCTCAAACCAACCTTTGGGATGTGGTGGAACGGGAGATTCGTCTCATGGATGTGCAGCCGACAAATCTGCAGCAACTGTGTGATGCTATCATGTTAATATGGACCAAAATCTGTATCCAGAAGAAATGTTTCCAGCACCTTGTTGAATCTATGCCACAAAGAATTAAGGCAGTCCTGAAGACAAAACGGGGTCCAACCCGGTCCTTGCGAGGTGTACCTGATAAAGTGGTCGATGAGTGTATATGTCTTTGATATGTTTGGACTTAAGAAGGAAGTTTGGTATTTTTTCCCTCTGTTGAATCATCTGCTTGAGTCTCGTTCACTCCAGCGGAGGTGAGAGTGATTACACCTGGAGTCAATCTGGCACCGATTGGAGCTCCTCTCTGATTGGCCATAGAGGACAGGTAACATGGTGTTTAATGTCTGCGAGAGCAGCAGACTGGATGATGGGTCGTTTTGAGAAGGCTGTGAGGAGAGACAGTTTTTTCTGTTTAAGTCAATTTTGGTTTCAACGGACAAAGCTGCAATCTGGTCGTCATTTGTTTTCCCACTCAGACTGTCTGCCGTCCAGAAGTACAACAAAGGTATTACTGAATGATGTTGTTTTGTCGGTATCTGAAGCCACAATATGTCTGATTCTAAAGCTGTAATTTCCTCTTTGCAAACATTACTTTTTTATCTTTTGTCTGAAGTTTTCAAGCAGCACAAAGACAGAAATGACTTCACAGTGTTTATTTTGCATAGATTTTTTATTGCTGATCATTTTGGCATGCAGGTTACATATTCAGTTTTCTGAACATTAAAAAGTAAACAGTGAAAAATCAGATTCTTTATCATTTTCTGCGTTTAGCTTCAGTGTTGTTATTTGCAGCTGTACAGCAGGTTGATCCTCATGATGTCCCAGTAGGACATGCCCTTCCTCTGGCCGATCTGGACGTTGGGGTCGGGGATGGGGGTGATGGAGTCCTTGCCGTACTGGATGGAGAAGGCTGTTCTTCCATAGTGCATGATGGAGGAGTAGTCGTAGGGAGTGTTCAGGTTGTTGGTGGAATCCCTGTGGAAGTTGCCGGCCATCTGTGGGTCGATGTTCTCCCAGTTTATCCGGACGTAGTTGTCGCGGTCGCTCCTGGACTGCTCGTGCTGGAAGCCCAGAGCGTGGTTGATCTCGTGCTGGATGATGCCGTGGTAGAGGCAGCCCTGCCTGTTGAGAGACAGCACCTGTCTGCCTCCCGTTCTGCCCAGATTGGAGAAACATCCCGCTTTGTTCTCGATGCTGATGTAGTCGTACTCGTTCTTACGGGGGACGAAGCGGAGGCAGGTTTTGCGGTGGAACCCCTTCATGGCGTAGTCGATCTTCTGCCTCTCCCCGCTGGTGAACTGGCTGTTCACGGTGAAGGGGATCATCACCAGGCCGTTGGAGGTTTTCTTCCACAGGCAGCTCTGGGACCAGCACATCATGGCGTTTCTGGTTTTGGGAGCCAGCAGGTCTCCTTCCAGCAGGATCTCGTCTGTGCCGTTGTTGGAGGTCAAAATCCTGGTGGTGATGTCCACGCCGTCTGGGACTTCTTCTTCTTCTTCTGCGCTTCCTTCCTCCTGAAGAGGAAGAGCCTGAGAGAGGCCGAGCAGGAGCAGCAGCAGCAGGCTGGCAGACGGAATCATGTTCAGGGTGGCTGTGGAGCTTCTGTGGAGAGTTGCTGTGGAGAGACTCCTTGAAGCTTGATGCTGGACTCAGCTCAGTCCACACTCTTTATACTCTCCTCTACAGGTGTGTCTGCAGCAGGATTATGGGTTGGGGTGGTCTTTGCTGGGCCTAAACAAACCTCTGAGGGGAGGACTCCACAGACCAGCCTCCTGTTTAAACATGGTTTGTTTTATCTGCTCACCAGAAGAAGAAGAAACAGCTTTATAGGTTGTTTTCTTTAAACAGTTAGCTGTAGCCTCCTGGCTAACCTTGGCGTCCTCTGCCTGGCTCCAGTCATGTGTTGGAGCTGCTGCTGGTATGGCTTCATCAGTCTGACATGACAGGCCTGGTTTATACTCCTGCATCAAATGTGTAGCTACACCGAAGTGGCAAACGCCATCGTGAGCACTACTTGTGCGTTGGTGAGTCTGTGAGGCTCTGCACTTCTTTGCTGATAAACACGAGCTGGCAGTTTTCAGATCCGTCATATTCTCTGCCTGCTTGTGTACAGGAAACCATGGCGACTGAAACCGAGCGCATCATGTTGGAGTCGGAGTTGATAAAAATCGAGCAGCAGTTGATTATACCGGTTTGTAGCGTTCTTCCTTCAGCAGAATTTAGAAAACAGCGGCGATACTGGAAATGTTGGAAATGTTGGAAATGCAGGAAATACGATTTTATCCAGCGATCCAATCACAGGGAACCAGGAAGCTTCTCGCTGTGAGGGAGCAGCGCTAACTCCTGCAGCACCATGCAGCCCATAATATACATATAGTAATAGTACTAAGGCAATCATTGTGCTCTTACTAGTTTAATTTAGTGTCTATAATTCTTTACAGGCTAATTACAGCACTTTTATTTGTATTTTATTTCAAAATAAAAGTCAAATTATTAGAGTTTTCAATTCAATTTAACATCAACCCAACAATTGTTCATTCGATGCATCAATTAAGGAACCACAATGTGTTTGCTAACCTCTATGCCCCCCGCCCCCCCTGTGCAGCTGGACCCCAGAACGCCTTCCCCTCTTTCCCCCCTTATGGGCGATATTCAGAACAACACGTGGACCTCCAGTGTGGTTGTTATGAGGCGTACCGTCTCCAATTCAAAAATGTAGATTTCTGAGAGATGTTGATGTTCGAGGCTGAGAAGAGGGAGCACATTCCTCTCGCTCAGGAGTCAGTGTTAAAGAAAACTGAATGTTTACGATATACTCTCACCGGACACTTTATTAGGTTCAGCTGTTCAACTGCTCATTAATGCAAATATCTAATCGGCCAATCACGTGGCAGCAACTCAATGCATTAAGCCATGTAGACACGGTCAAGACGATCTTCTGAAGTTCAAACTGAGCATCAGAATTGGAAAAAAGTTGATTTAAGTGACTTTGAACGTGGCGTGCTTGTTGGTGCCAGACGGGCTGGTTTGAGTATTTTAGCAACTGATAATCTACTCAGATTTTCATGCACAACCATCTCAAGGGTTTACAGAGAAAACGAAAAAATATCCAGTGAGCGGCCGTTCTCTTGTTGATGCCAGAGGTCAGAGGTCAGAGGAGAATGGTCAGACTGGTTTCAGCTGATAGAAAGACAACAGTAACTCAAATAACCCCTCGTTACAAACTGAGGTCTCTGTGTACTGATTGAGCATCGTTTAAACGCCACAGACTACCTGAGCGCTGTTGCTGACCATGTCCAACCCTTTATGACCACAGTGTACCCGTCTTCTGATGGCTACTTCCAGCAGGATAACACACCATGTCACAAAGTTCACATCATCTCAAACTGGTTTCTTGAACATGACGATGAGTTCACTGTACTCAAACGGCGTCCACAGTCACCAGAGCTCAAACCAACCTTTGGGATGTGGTGGAACGGGAGATTCGTCTCATGGATGTGCAGCCGACAAATCTGCAGCAACTGTGTGATGCTATCATGTTAATATGGACCAAAATCTGTATCCAGAAGAAATGTTTCCAGCACCTTGTTGAATCTATGCCACAAAGAATTAAGGCAGTCCTGAAGACAAAACGGGGTCCAACCCGGTCCTTGCGAGGTGTACCTGATAAAGTGGTCGATGAGTGTATATGTCTTTGATATGTTTGGACTTAAGAAGGAAGTTTGGTATTTTTTCCCTCTGTTGAATCATCTGCTTGAGTCTCGTTCACTCCAGCGGAGGTGAGAGTGATTACACCTGGAGTCAATCTGGCACCGATTGGAGCTCCTCTCTGATTGGCCATAGAGGACAGGTAACATGGTGTTTAATGTCTGCGAGAGCAGCAGACTGGATGATGGGTCGTTTTGAGAAGGCTGTGAGGAGAGACAGTTTTTTCTGTTTAAGTCAATTTTGGTTTCACAGGACAAAGCTGCAATCTGGTCGTCATTTGTTTTCCCACTCAGACTGTCTGCCGTCCAGAAGTACAACAAAGGTATTACTGAATGATGTTGTTTTGTCGGTATCTGAAGCCACAATATGTCTGATTCTAAAGCTGTAATTTCCTCTTGTCAAACATTACTTTTTTATCTTTTGTCTGAAGTTTTCAAGCAGCACAAAGACAGAAATGACTTCACAGTGTTTATTTTGCATAGATTTTTTATTGCTGATCATTTTGGCATGCAGGTTACATATTCAGTTTTCTGAACATTAAAAAGTAAACAGTGAAAAATCAGATTCTTTATCATTTTCTGCGTTTAGCTTCAGTGTTGTTATTTGCAGCTGTACAGCAGGTTGATCCTCATGATGTCCCAGTAGGACATGCCCTTCCTCTGGCCGATCTGGACGTTGGGGTCGGGGATGGGGGTGATGGAGTCCTTGCCGTACTGGATGGAGAAGGCTGTTCTTCCATAGTGCATGATGGAGGAGTAGTCGTAGGGAGTGTTCAGGTTGTTGGTGGACTCCCTGTGGAAGTTGCCGGCCATCTGTGGGTCGATGTTCTCCCAGTTTATCCGGACGTAGTTGTCGCGGTCGCTCCTGGACTGCTCGTGCTGGAAGCCCAGAGCGTGGTTGATCTCGTGCTGGATGATACCGTGGTAGAGGCAGCCCTGCCTGTTGAGAGACAGCACCTGTCTGCCTCCCGTTCTGCCCAGATTGGAGAAACATCCCGCTTTGTTCTCGATGCTGATGTAGTCGTACTCGTTCTTACGGGGGACGAAGCGGAGACAGGTTTTGCGGTGGAACCCCTTCATGGCGTAGTCGATCTTCTGCCTCTCCCCGCTGGTGAACTGGCTGTTCACGGTGAAGGGGATCATCACCAGGCCGTTGGAGGTTTTCTTCCACAGGCAGCTCTGGGACCAGCACATCATGGCGTTTCTGGTTTTGGGAGCCAGCAGGTCTCCTTCCAGCAGGATCTCGTCTGTGCCGTTGTTGGAGGTCAAAATCCTGGTGGTGATGTCCACGCCGTCTGGGACTTCTTCTTCTTCTTCTGCGCTTCCTTCCTCCTGAAGAGGAAGAGCCTGAGAGAGGCCGAGCAGGAGCAGCAGCAGCAGGCTGGCAGACGGAATCATGTTCAGGGTGGCTGTGGAGCTTCTGTGGAGAGTTGCTGTGGAGAGACTCCTTGAAGCTTGATGCTGGACTCAGCTCAGTCCACACTCTTTATACTCTCCTCTACAGGTGTGTCTGCAGCAGGATTATGGGTTGGGGTGGTCTTTGCTGGGCCTAAACAAACCTCTGAGGGGAGGACTCCACAGACCAGCCTCCTGTTTAAACATGGTTTGTTTTATCTGCTCACCAGAAGAAGAAGAAACAGCTTTATAGGTTGTTTTCTTTAAACAGTTAGCTGTAGCCTCCTGGCTAACCTTGGCGTCCTCTGCCTGGCTCCAGTCATGTGTTGGAGCTGCTGCTGGTATGGCTTCATCAGTCTGACATGACAGGCCTGGTTTATACTCCTGCATCAAATCTGTAGCTACACCGAAGTGGCACACGCCATCGTGAGCACTACTTGTGCGTTGGTGAGTCTGTGAGGCTCTGCACTTCTTTGCTGATAAACACGAGCTGGCAGTTTTCAGATCCGTCATATTCTCTGTCTGCTTGTGTACAGGAAACCATGGCGACTGAAACCGAGCGCATCATGTTGGAGTCGGAGTTGATAAAAATCGAGCAGCAGTTGATTATACCGGTTTGTAGCGTTCTTCCTTCAGCAGAATTTAGAAAACAGCGGCGATACTGGAAATGTTGGAAATGTTGGAAATGCAGGAAATACGATTTTATCCAGCGATCCAATCACAGGGAACCAGGAAGCTTCTCGCTGTGAGGGAGCAGCGCTAACTCCTGCAGCACCATGCAGCCCATAATATACATATAGTAATAGTACTAAGGGAATCGTTGTGCTCTTACTAGTTTAATTTAGTGTCTATAATTCTTTACAGGCTAATTACAGCACTTTTATTTGTATTTTATTTCAAAATAAAAGTCAAATTATTAGAGTTTTCAATTCAATTTAACATCAACCCAACAATTGTTCATTCGATGCATCAATTAAGGAACCACAATGTGTTTGCTAACCTCTATGCCCCCCGCCCCCCTGTGCAGCTGGACCCCAGAACGCCTTCCCCTCTTTCCCCCCTTATGGGCGATATTCAGAACAACACGTGGACCTCGAGTGTGGTTGTTATGAGGCGTACCGTCTCCAATTCAAAAATGTAGATTTCTGAGAGATGTTGATGTTCGAGGCTGAGAAGAGAGAGCACATTCCTCTCGCTCAGGAGTCAGTGTTAAAGAAAACTGAATGTTTACGATATACTCTCACCGGACACTTTATTAGGTTCAGCTGTTCAACTGCTCATTAATGCAAATATCTAATCGGCCAATCACGTGGCAGCAACTCAATGCATTAAGCCATGTAGACACGGTCAAGACGATCTTCTGAAGTTCAAACTGAGCATCAGAATTGGAAAAAAGTTGATTTAAGTGACTTTGAATGTGGCGTGCTTGTTGGTGCCAGACGGGCTGGTTTGAGTATTTTAGCAACTGATAATCTACTCAGATTTTCATGCACAACCATCTCAAGGGTTTACAGAGAAAACGAAAAAATATCCAGTGAGCGGCCGTTCTCTTGTTGAGGTCAGAGGTCAGAGGAGAATGGTCAGACTGGTTTCAGCTGATAGAAAGACAACAGTAACTCAAATAACCCCTCGTTACAAACTGAGGTCCCTGTGTACTGATTGAGCATCGTTTAAACGCCACAGACTACCTGAGCGCTGTTGCTGACCATGTCCAACCCTTTATGACCACAGTGTACCCGTCTTCTGATGGCTACTTCCAGCAGGATAACACACCATGTCACAAAGTTCACATCATCTCAAACTGGTTTCTTGAACATGACGATGAGTTCACTGTACTCAAACGGCGTCCACAGTCACCAGAGCTCAAACCAACCTTTGGGATGTGGTGGAACGGGAGATTCGTCCCATGGATGTGCAGCCGACAAATCTGCAGCAACTGTGTGATGCTATCATGTTAATATGGACCAAAATCTGTATCCAGAAGAAATGTTTCCAGCACCTTGTTGAATCTATGCCACAAAGAATTAAGGCAGTCCTGAAGACAAAACGGGGTCCAACCCGGTCCTTGCAAGGTGTACCTGATAAAGTGGTCGATGAGTGTATATGTCTTTGATATGTTTGGACTTAAGAAGGAAGTTTGGTATTTTTTCCCTCTGTTGAATCATCTGCTTGAGTCTCGTTCACTCCAGCGGAGGTGAGAGTGATTACACCTGGAGTCAATCTGGCACCGATTGGAGCTCCTCTCTGATTGGCCATAGAGGACAGGTAACATGGTGTTTAATGTCTGCGAGAGCAGCAGACTGGATGATGGGTCGTTTTGAGAAGGCTGTGAGGAGAGACAGTTTTTTCTGTTTAAGTCAATTTTGGTTTCAACGGACAAAGCTGCAATCTGGTCGTCATTTGTTTTCCCACTCAGACTGTCTGCCGTCCAGAAGTACAACAAAGGTATTACTGAATGATGTTGTTTTGTCGGTATCTGAAGCCACAATATGTCTGATTCTAAAGCTGTAATTTCCTCTTTGCAAACATTACTTTTTTATCTTTTGTCTGAAGTTTTCAAGCAGCACAAAGACAGAAATGACTTCACAGTGTTTATTTTGCATAGAGTTTTTATTGCTGATCATTTTGGCATGCAGGTTACATATTCAGTTTTCTGAACATTAAAAAGTAAACAGTGAAAAATCAGATTCTTTATCATTTTCTGCGTTTAGCTTCAGTGTTGTTATTTGCAGCTGTACAGCAGGTTGATCCTCATGATGTCCCAGTAGGACATGCCCTTCCTCTGGCCGATCTGGACGTTGGGGTCGGGGATGGGGGTGATGGAGTCCTTGCCGTACTGGATGGAGAAGGCTGTTCTTCCATAGTGCATGATGGAGGAGTAGTCGTAGGGAGTGTTCAGGTTGTTGGTGGACTCCCTGTGGAAGTTGCCGGCCATCTGTGGGTCGATGTTCTCCCAGTTTATCCGGACGTAGTTGTCGCGGTCGCTCCTGGACTGCTCGTGCTGGAAGCCCAGAGCGTGGTTGATCTCGTGCTGGATGATGCCGTGGTAGAGGCAGCCCTGCCTGTTGAGAGACAGCACCTGTCTGCCTCCCGTTCTGCCCAGATTGGAGAAACATCCCGCTTTGTTCTCGATGCTGATGTAGTCGTACTCGTTCTTACGGGGGACGAAGCGGAGGCAGGTTTTGCGGTGGAACCCCTTCATGGCGCGGCGGATCTTCTTACTCTCCCCGCTGGTGAACTGGCTGTTCACGGTGAAGGGGATCATCACCAGGCCGTTGGAGGTTTTCTTCCACAGGCAGCTCTGGGACCAGCACATCATGGCGTTTCTGGTTTTGGGAGCCAGCAGGTCTCCTTCCAGCAGGATCTCGTCTGTGCCGTTGTTGGAGGTCAAAATCCTGGTGGTGATGTCCACGCCGTCTGGGACTTCTTCTTCTTCTTCTTCTGCGCTTCCTTCCTCCTGAAGAGGAAGAGCCTGAGAGAGGCCGAGCAGGAGCAGCAGCAGCAGGCTGGCAGACGGAATCATGTTCAGGGTGGCTGTGGAGCTTCTGTGGAGAGTTGCTGTGGAGAGACTCCTTGAAGCTTGATGCTGGACTCAGCTCAGTCCACACTCTTTATACTCTCCTCTACAGGTGTGTCTGCAGCAGGATTATGGGTTGGGGTGGTCTTTGCTGGGCCTAAACAAACCTCTGAGGGGAGGACTCCACAGACCAGCCTCCTGTTTAAACATGGTTTGTTTTATCTGCTCACCAGAAGAAGAAGAAACAGCTTTATAGGTTGTTTTCTTTAAACAGTTAGCTGTAGCCTCCTGGCTAACCTTGGCGTCCTCTGCCTGGCTCCAGTCATGTGTTGGAGCTGCTGCTGGTATAAATGGTGGCCGGTAGGGGTCAAACAATCAGCAACTGATGACATAACATAGATTTAGAAAAACGCGGAGAATATATAGAAACGTTTCATATTGAAAAGCAAATGCAAACTACCACAGACACGCTGCATAAGCATCAAACGCGCTGCAAGTACAGAAATGAAACTCGAAAGTCATGAAAGTCAAAACACACACAACCATAAAACAACAGCAAACACACAAACGCTGCAAGTTCAGCCTGAAACGGAAGTGCTCCAGGCCTGTAGGGCCGCTGTGGTTTATTTACGAGAGAGAGTAAGAGAGACAGCTAGGATCAGAAAGTTATGTTTCGATAGGGAAGTTGAGGTCCAGACCCATCCCAGACTCTGGGTCCGTGGCTGCAGCCCCGTGATGCCTGGAGCAAGTGCTAGCTCTGGGGCTATGAGCTCCAGCTCCATCTTATCCCTCTGCACCCGCTTTCTCAGCCTGACACTTTGTGATTTCGCCACCCCCCGGAGTCTGTGTTGAACTTGCTACTCATCTCTTTGCTACAGTTTAACATTCTCCCTGTCATCAAACACTGACACTTCACCCACGGAGAGCCCTCTGCCCCGGGCCTGACAAGTTCAAAATCCTGGCTGACTGAAGTCCTGTACTCAAGCCGGGCAACGGTGCCGGTAGCCGGGCAGCCAACTTAGAAAAGCTACCGGTTGACAAGACCTTGCTAACCTTCCCCTCTTTCCCCCCTTATGGGCGATATTCAGAACAACACGTGGACCTCCAGTGTGGTTGTTATGAGGCGTACCGTCTCCAATTCAAAAATGTAGATTTCTGAGAGATGTTGATGTTCGAGGCTGAGAAGAGGGAGCACATTCCTCTCGCTCAGGAGTCAGTGTTAAAGAAAACTGAATGTTTACGATATACTCTCACCGGACACTTTATTAGGTTCAGCTGTTCAACTGCTCATTAATGCAAATATCTAATCGGCCAATCACGTGGCAGCAACTCAATGCATTAAGCCATGTAGACACGGTCAAGACGATCTTCTGAAGTTCAAACTGAGCATCAGAATTGGAAAAAAGTTGATTTAAGTGACTTTGAACGTGGCGTGCTTGTTGGTGCCAGACGGGCTGGTTTGAGTATTTTAGCAACTGATAATCTACTCAGATTTTCATGCACAACCATCTCAAGGGTTTACAGAGAAAACGAAAAAATATCCAGTGAGCGGCCGTTCTCTTGTTGATGCCAGAGGTCAGAGGAGAATGGTCAGACTGGTTTCAGCTGATAGAAAGACAACAGTAACTCAAATAACCCCTCGTTACAAACTGAGGTCCCTGTGTACTGATTGAGCATCGTTTAAACGCCACAGACTACCTGAGCGCTGTTGCTGACCATGTCCAACCCTTTATGACCACAGTGTACCCGTCTTCTGATGGCTACTTCCAGCAGGATAACACACCATGTCACAAAGTTCACATCATCTCAAACTTGAACATGACGATGAGTTCACTGTACTCAAACGGCGTCCACAGTCACCAGGTCTCAATCCAACCTTTGGGATGTGGTGGAACGGGAGATTCGTCTCATGGATGTGCAGCCGACAAATCTGCAGCAACTGTGTGATGCTATCATGTTAATATGGACCAAAATCTGTATCCAGAAGAAATGTTTCCAGCACCTTGTTGAATCTATGCCACAAAGAATTAAGGCAGTCCTGAAGACAAAACGGGGTCCAACCCGGTCCTTGCGAGGTGTACCTGATAAAGTGGTCGATGAGTGTATATGTCTTTGATATGTTTGGACTTAAGAAGGAAGTTTGGTATTTTTTCCCTCTGTTGAATCATCTGCTTGAGTCTCGTTCACTCCAGCGGAGGTGAGAGTGATTACACCTGGAGTCAATCTGGCACCGATTGGAGCTCCTCTCTGATTGGCCATAGAGGACAGGTAACATGGTGTTTAATGTCTGCGAGAGCAGCAGACTGGATGATGGGTCGTTTTGAGAAGGCTGTGAGGAGAGACAGTTTTTTCTGTTTAAGTCAATTTTGGTTTCAACGGACAAAGCTGCAATCTGGTCGTCATTTGTTTTCCCACTCAGACTGTCTGCCGTCCAGAAGTACAACAAAGGTATTACTGAATGATGTTGTTTTGTCGGTATCTGAAGCCACAATATGTCTGATTCTAAAGCTGTAATTTCCTCTTGTCAAACATTACTTTTTTATCTTTTGTCTGAAGTTTTCAAGCAGCACAAAGACAGAAATGACTTCACAGTGTTTATTTTGCATAGATTTTTTATTGCTGATCATTTTGGCATGCAGGTTACATATTCAGTTTTCTGAACATTAAAAAGTAAACAGTGAAAAATCAGATTCTTTATCATTTTCTGCGTTTAGCTTCAGTGTTGTTATTTGCAGCTGTACAGCAGGTTGATCCTCATGATGTCCCAGTAGGACATGCCCTTCCTCTGGCCGATCTGGACGTTGGGGTCGGGGATGGGGGTGATGGAGTCCTTGCCGTACTGGATGGAGAAGGCTGTTCTTCCATAGTGCATGATGGAGGAGTAGTCGTAGGGAGTGTTCAGGTTGTTGGTGGACTCCCTGTGGAAGTTGCCGGCCATCTGTGGGTCGATGTTCTCCCAGTTTATCCGGACGTAGTTGTCGCGGTCGCTCCTGGACTGCTCGTGCTGGAAGCCCAGAGCGTGGTTGATCTCGTGCTGGATGATACCGTGGTAGAGGCAGCCCTGCCTGTTGAGAGACAGCACCTGTCTGCCTCCCGTTCTGCCCAGATTGGAGAAACATCCCGCTTTGTTCTCGATGCTGATGTAGTCGTACTCGTTCTTACGGGGGACGAAGCGGAGACAGGTTTTGCGGTGGAACCCCTTCATGGCGTAGTCGATCTTCTGCCTCTCCCCGCTGGTGAACTGGCTGTTCACGGTGAAGGGGATCATCACCAGGCCGTTGGAGGTTTTCTTCCACAGGCAGCTCTGGGACCAGCACATCATGGCGTTTCTGGTTTTGGGAGCCAGCAGGTCTCCTTCCAGCAGGATCTCGTCTGTGCCGTTGTTGGAGGTCAAAATCCTGGTGGTGATGTCCACGCCGTCTGGGACTTCTTCTTCTTCTTCTGCGCTTCCTTCCTCCTGAAGAGGAAGAGCCTGAGAGAGGCCGAGCAGGAGCAGCAGCAGCAGGCTGGCAGACGGAATCATGTTCAGGGTGGCTGTGGAGCTTCTGTGGAGAGTTGCTGTGGAGAGACTCCTTGAAGCTTGATGCTGGACTCAGCTCAGTCCACACTCTTTATACTCTCCTCTACAGGTGTGTCTGCAGCAGGATTATGGGTTGGGGTGGTCTTTGCTGGGCCTAAACAAACCTCTGAGGGGAGGACTCCACAGACCAGCCTCCTGTTTAAACATGGTTTGTTTTATCTGCTCACCAGAAGAAGAAGAAACAGCTTTATAGGTTGTTTTCTTTAAACAGTTAGCTGTAGCCTCCTGGCTAACCTTGGCGTCCTCTGCCTGGCTCCAGTCATGTGTTGGAGCTGCTGCTGGTATAAATGGTGGCCGGTAGGGGTCAAACAATCAGCAACTGATGACATAACATAGATTTAGAAAAACGCGGAGAATATATAGAAACGTTTCATATTGAAAAGCAAATGCAAACTACCACAGACACGCTGCAAAGACACAAACGCGCTGCATAAGCATCAAACGCGCTGCAAGTACAGAAATGAAACTCGAAAGTCATGAAAGTCAAAACACACACAACCATAAAACAACAGCAAACACACAAACGCTGCAAGTTCAGCCTGAAACGGAAGTGCTCCAGGCCTGTAGGGCCGCTGTGGTTTATTTACGAGAGAGAGTAAGAGAGACAGCTAGGATCAGAAAGTTATGTTTCGATAGGGAAGTTGAGGTCCAGACCCATCCCAGACTCTGGGTCCGTGGCTGCAGCCCCGTGATGCCTGGAGCAAGTGCTAGCTCTGGGGCTATGAGCTCCAGCTCCATCTTATCCCTCTGCACCCGCTTTCTCAGCCTGACACTTTGTGATTTCGCCACCCCCCGGAGTCTGTGTTGAACTTGCTACTCATCTCTTTGCTACAGTTTAACATTCTCCCTGTCATCAAACACTGACACTTCACCCACGGAGAGCCCTCTGCCCCGGGCCTGACAAGTTCAAAATCCTGGCTGACTGAAGTCCTGTACTCAAGCCGGGCAGCGGTGCCGGTAGCCGGGCAGCCAACTTAGAAAAGCTACCGGTTGACAAGACCTTGCTAACCTTCCCCTCTTTCCCCCCTTATGGGCGATATTCAGAACAACACGTGGACCTCCAGTGTGGTTGTTATGAGGCGTACCGTCTCCAATTCAAAAATGTAGATTTCTGAGAGATGTTGATGTTCGAGGCTGAGAAGAGGGAGCACATTCCTCTCGCTCAGGAGTCAGTGTTAAAGAAAACTGAATGTTTACGATATACTCTCACCGGACACTTTATTAGGTTCAGCTGTTCAACTGCTCATTAATGCAAATATCTAATCGGCCAATCACGTGGCAGCAACTCAATGCATTAAGCCATGTAGACACAGTCAAGACGATCTTCTGAAGTTCAAACTGAGCATCAGAATTGGAAAAAAGTTGATTTAAGTGACTTTGAATGTGGCGTGCTTGTTGGTGCCAGACGGGCTGGTTTGAGTATTTTAGCAACTGATAATCTACTCAGATTTTCATGCACAACCATCTCAAGGGTTTACAGAGAAAACGAAAAAATATCCAGTGAGCGGCCGTTCTCTTGTTGATGCCAGAGGTCAGAGGAGAATGGTCAGACTGGTTTCAGCTGATAGAAAGACAACAGTAACTCAAATAACCCCTCGTTACAAACTGAGGTCCCTGTGTACTGATTGAGCATCGTTTAAACGCCACAGACTACCTGAGCGCTGTTGCTGACCATGTCCAACCCTTTATGACCACAGTGTACCCGTCTTCTGATGGCTACTTCCAGCAGGATAACACACCATGTCACAAAGTTCACATCATCTCAAACTGGTTTCTTGAACATGACGATGAGTTCACTGTACTCAAACGGCGTCCACAGTCACCAGATCTCAATCCAACCTTTGGGATGTGGTGGAACGGGAGATTCGTCTCATGGATGTGCAGCCGACAAATCTGCAGCAACTGTGTGATGCTATCATGTTAATATGGACCAAAATCTGTATCCAGAAGAAATGTTTCCAGCACCTTGTTGAATCTATGCCACAAAGAATTAAGGCAGTCCTGAAGACAAAACGGGGTCCAACCCGGTCCTTGCGAGGTGTACCTGATAAAGTGGTCGATGAGTGTATATGTCTTTGATATGTTTGGACTTAAGAAGGAAGTTTGGTATTTTTTCCCTCTGTTGAATCATCTGCTTGAGTCTCGTTCACTCCAGCGGAGGTGAGAGTGATTACACCTGGAGTCAATCTGGCACCGATTGGAGCTCCTCTCTGATTGGCCATAGAGGACAGGTAACATGGTGTTTAATGTCTGCGAGAGCAGCAGACTGGATGATGGGTCGTTTTGAGAAGGCTGTGAGGAGAGACAGTTTTTTCTGTTTAAGTCAATTTTGGTTTCAACGGACAAAGCTGCAATCTGGTCGTCATTTGTTTTCCCACTCAGACTGTCTGCCGTCCAGAAGTACAACAAAGGTATTACTGAATGATGTTGTTTTGTCGGTATCTGAAGCCACAATATGTCTGATTCTAAAGCTGTAATTTCCTCTTGTCAAACATTACTTTTTTATCTTTTGTCTGAAGTTTTCAAGCAGCACAAAGACAGAAATGACTTCACAGTGTTTATTTTGCATAGATTTTTTATTGCTGATCATTTTGGCATGCAGGTTACATATTCAGTTTTCTGAACATTAAAAAGTAAACAGTGAAAAATCAGATTCTTTATCATTTTCTGCGTTTAGCTTCAGTGTTGTTATTTGCAGCTGTACAGCAGGTTGATCCTCATGATGTCCCAGTAGGACATGCCCTTCCTCTGGCCGATCTGGACGTTGGGGTCGGGGATGGGGGTGATGGAGTCCTTGCCGTACTGGATGGAGAAGGCTGTTCTTCCATAGTGCATGATGGAGGAGTAGTCGTAGGGAGTGTTCAGGTTGTTGGTGGACTCCCTGTGGAAGTTGCCGGCCATCTGTGGGTCGATGTTCTCCCAGTTTATCCGGACGTAGTTGTCGCGGTCGCTCCTGGACTGCTCGTGCTGGAAGCCCAGAGCGTGGTTGATCTCGTGCTGGATGATGCCGTGGTAGAGGCAGCCCCGCCTGTTGAGAGACAGCACCTGTCTGCCTCCCGTTCTGCCCAGATTGGAGAAACATCCCGCTTTGTTCTCGATGCTGATGTAGTCGTACTCGTTCTTACGGGGGACGAAGCGGAGACAGGTTTTGCGGTGGAACCCCTTCATGGCGTAGTCGATCTTCTGCCTCTCCCCGCTGGTGAACTGGCTGTTCACGGTGAAGGGGATCATCACCAGGCCGTTGGAGGTTTTCTTCCACAGGCAGCTCTGGGACCAGCACATCATGGCGTTTCTGGTTTTGGGAGCCAGCAGGTCTCCTTCCAGCAGGATCTCGTCTGTGCCGTTGTTGGAGGTCAAAATCCTGGTGGTGATGTCCACGCCGTCTGGGACTTCTTCTTCTTCTTCTTCTGCGCTTCCTTCCTCCTGAAGAGGAAGAGCCTGAGAGAGGCCGAGCAGGAGCAGCAGCAGCAGGCTGGCAGACGGAATCATGTTCAGGGTGGCTGTGGAGCTTCTGTGGAGAGTTGCTGTGGAGAGACTCCTTGAAGCTTGATGCTGGACTCAGCTCAGTCCACACTCTTTATACTCTCCTCTACAGGTGTGTCTGCAGCAGGATTATGGGTTGGGGTGGTCTTTGCTGGGCCTAAACAAACCTCTGAGGGGAGGACTCCACAGACCAGCCTCCTGTTTAAACATGGTTTGTTTTATCTGCTCACCAGAAGAAGAAGAAACAGCTTTATAGGTTGTTTTCTTTAAACAGTTAGCTGTAGCCTCCTGGCTAACCTTGGCGTCCTCTGCCTGGCTCCAGTCATGTGTTGGAGCTGCTGCTGGTATAAATGGTGGCCGGTAGGGGTCAAACAATCAGCAACTGATGACATAACATAGATTTAGAAAAACGCGGAGAATATATAGAAACGTTTCATATTGAAAAGCAAATGCAAACTACCACAGACACGCTGCAAAGACACAAACGCGCTGCATAAGCATCAAACGCGCTGCAAGTACAGAAATGAAACTCGAAAGTCATGAAAGTCAAAACACACACAACCATAAAACAACAGCAAACACACAAACGCTGCAAGTTCAGCCTGAAACGGAAGTGCTCCAGGCCTGTAGGGCCGCTGTGGTTTATTTACGAGAGAGAGTAAGAGAGACAGCTAGGATCAGAAAGTTATGTTTCGATAGGGAAGTTGAGGTCCAGACCCATCCCAGACTCTGGGTCCGTGGCTGCAGCCCCGTGATGCCTGGAGCAAGTGCTAGCTCTGGGGCTATGAGCTCCAGCTCCATCTTATCCCTCTGCACCCGCTTTCTCAGCCTGACACTTTGTGATTTCGCCACCCCCCGGAGTCTGTGTTGAACTTGCTACTCATCTCTTTGCTACAGTTTAACATTCTCCCTGTCATCAAACACTGACACTTCACCCACGGAGAGCCCTCTGCCCCGGGCCTGACAAGTTCAAAATCCTGGCTGACTGAAGTCCTGTGCTCAAGCCGGGCAACGGTGCCGGTAGCCGGGCAGCCAACTTAGAAAAGCTACCGGTTGACAAGACCTTGCTAACCTTCCCCTCTTTCCCCCCTTATGGGTGATATTCAGAACAACACGTGGACCTCCAGTGTGGTTGTTATGAGGCGTACCGTCTCCAATTCAAAAATGTAGATTTCTGAGAGATGTTGATGTTCGAGGCTGAGAAGAGGGAGCACATTCCTCTCGCTCCATTCATACACTACACATTCACACACTGATAGTAGAGGCCGCTGAGTAAAGAGTCCGTCAGTGTTAACTCATCCACTCATACACATTCACACGCTGATGGTAGAGGCCGCTGTGTAAAGAGTCCGTCAGTGTTAACTCATCCACTCATACACATTCACACACTGATAGTAGAGGCCGCTGTGTAAAGAGTCCGTCAGTGTTAACTCATCCACTCATACACATTCACACACTGATAGTAGAGGCCGCTGTGTAAAGAGTCCGTCAGTGTTAACTCATCCACTCATACACATTCACACACTGATAGTAGAGGCCGCTGAGTAAAGAGTCCGTCAGTGTTAACTCATCCACTCATACACATTCACACACTGATAGTAGAGGCCGCTGTGTAAAGAGTCCGTCAGTGTTAACTCATCCACTCATACACATTCACACGCTGATGGTAGAGGCCGCTGAGTAAAGAGTCCGTCAGTGTTAACTCATCCACTCATACACATTCACACGCTGATGGTAGAGGCCGCTGTGTAAAGAGTCCGTCAGTGTTAACTCATCCACTCATACACATTCACACGCTGATGGTAGAGGCTGCTGAGTAAAGAGTCCGTCAGTGTTAACTCATCCACTCATACACATTCACACGCTGATGGTAGAGGCTGCTGAGTAAAGAGTCCATCAGTATTAACACATTTACACATCGCTGATGAAGCAGGGGGAGCAATTTGGGATTAAGTGTCTTGCCGAAGGACACATCGGACATGTGGCTGCAGGAGCTGGGGATCGATCCTCCGACCTTCCGGTTGAGAGATGACAGACTCTACCATTGACCCACAGCCGCTCACTTGTGGTTTGACTGAGCGATCCTACTTCTTTGTAGGGGGTTGGGTCACTCCAAACAGTCACCAGATGAATCTGACGGGTCGTCGAATGATGGTTGGGAGAGATGAAAAAGTCCTCTTGTCAGAAGTTTATCTTCCTTTGTCTGAACCCTCGTGTTGTCTTACTCCGTTGACTATGCTGTTTGTATTTGTTTGCAGAGTCACAACAACAAGATGTTAAAGAACCTCTTCTTTGTCTTTGTCTTTCAGAGCGACTTGTCTGGTCAGGACGTCGTCCTCCGCCTCTCCTCTGAATGCTGCAGCGGCATCAAGATGGAGCTGTGGCTCACTGCTGTCTACGGATACAAAGGCCCCCTGCTGGTCAGAACCTGGAACTACACAGACTAATCACAGCTTATAAATCCATGCTATTTCTCTGCTGTTAGTCGTCAAATGTGCAGTCTGAGGCTATGTCCACACCTTTGTTTTAGAACATAAAATCAGGTTTTGCTGTTTGCACACAGACTCCACTCCACTTCAACATTTTAGAGCCCTTAGAATTTATTCAGAGATGATCGCAATCTGCACCAAACATATTAAAATGTAGAGATTAACTTCTTGCAGCATTACTTGATGTTTAGCATCCTGAATTGTATCAGTGTTGAGGTTCAAACATTGAACATGTGTGATGAAAGTCTTTATATGTGATTTTTTGATCCAGCAGATGTCGCCCTTGAGCTCCAGCATGAAACCAAAACAACTCGCGCTGCATTGTTGTGTTAGCATGCTAATGCTAGCGATCTTTATTATGCTGGTATCTTCACACTGCATGTAAATTGACCTGAAATGAGCGTGATCTAGAAACACAGTTAAGCAGTGAGTACAGTATGTTATTCTTCTTTTCTCTAGTCCCTCAATTAAACAACTTTTATACACGAGGGGAGGAGTCAGCCGGCCGTCCCGGCGATGTAAACAAACTGAAGATAGGACTCTGTAGACAGTCATGACTCACAGGGTTATTTTCAGAGGAGATACTTGATTTCTACATTTAAGTGTGAACAATCACATTTAAAGACTTTAAAGTCGATGGTTTCATTTCAGGGTCTGGGATGTTTTGTGGCGTGGAGCATCAGGTGCGTGCAGGTGGATCACCCTGCGGTCAGCAGCAAACAGCTGACTCTCAGTATGTTTGCTGTGACCGTGTTCAGCGTGTCCGGGGCGACAGGGTCTCTGCTGACGTCCCATAATCCTCCTGTGCAGTTCTGTGTGGTCAGCAGCCTCGTCCTCTGCTGCAACATCTTCACTCTGAGCTGCATGTTCGGCCCTAAGGTCAGCGCGTCGCAACACCAGCAGCTCTGCAGACTGACACACGGTGACAAAAAACAACGTCCACATCATGTTGATGATGGTTTTTGTTTTCATGTTGTTGCAGTTTGTGTACGTGTGTTTCCATGGCAGTGAGCTGCAGCAGCCTCTGGAGCTGCGGGCTGCAGAAGACGAGGAAGACGAGCAGCTGAGGAGGTTAAACCTGCTGCTGAAGAGTCACACTGAGCAGGTGAGGACAACGTCAACCTGTGACATGACATGCCTCAAAGGGCTGGTTCACTCAAATTATGTTGCTTCTGTTTTTACAGCTGGATTTAGAAATAGAAACCATCAGTATGCAGCTCTGTAAAGAGTCAGAGTCGGCTGATTCTGACCTGACGCTCCTCAACACGACGAGAGGAAGAAACAATGGTAAACATGAAATCTTATTATCCATGGTTAGCCTAGCTTAGCACAAAGAGTGGAAGCAAGGGGAAACTGCTAGCTCGGCTCCATCAGAAGAAAAACAAACAAACAAAAACTGGATTATAATCAGTGACCAATCAGGTCGCAGCTTTTTATGTTTATTTTTAAACAGTGTTTTCTATTCTGACGCTCTGTTGAGGTTTATAAATGTAGCATCAGAAAGGTTTAATGAGGCTGTGAGAGCTGTTCAGATCCCGTCATGTTGTAAACTTAAAGATGGCCTCCCTCCATCACAGACAGACTTCTCCCTGTGACTCGTGTTCTGTGTCAGCAGGTGAAGGCCGATCTGTTGTGTCGGCTCTGATCTGTTCTGAGGACACAAACTCTGACAGGAAACCTCTGAGTCCAGACGACATCAACTCTCCTGAACAGTGAGTCCAACACAAACACACAAACACACAAACACACGGGATTCAAACAGATAATGTCCACACAGCAATGCCTTCTGTTTGTGTACAGATTCTAAACATCATAGAGAGCTGCCCCCCCCCCCCCCCCCCCCCCCGCTCACTCAGGTCACCATGTGGTGGACTCTGAAGCTTCAGTGTTTATCCAGCTCTGCATGGGTCTGTAAACCTTTCTGTGTTCTAACCTCTCTCCATTTTTCAAAAGCATCTCCAATATTGATCCTAGTTTGAGCACGTTTCTGCTCGTGGAGCTTATTAGAAACATGCAGAGGCTTTTTAGGTCGGGTACAATCACTTCTATCTGAACCACTTCTCTTGACCGCTTCCATCACTGCAACACCTGTTGACCTGATAACTGCTCTCATATCTGACAAACCGAGGGGCGTCCAAAACGGCCGTGTGGGGGTGTGTCTTAAAAGCGCCTACCTTCTCTGGTCCAAACAAATCCAGAGCATTCAGGAGCAGAATCTAAAGTTAGAAGGAGGACATACTGGCTGCTGCATTGTTGTCAGAGAAGCCAGCACTTCAACATAGCATGTTTCCTTAATGATCAGAGAGTAAGATACCTTTATCATCTCACTCTCTACACAGCTCACTGATTGGACCTTTAGACTTCAAAATACAAACATAAAGTCAAAATGTGGCTTAAAATATGCTTAAAGTAAGACTTTTCTGACTTCAGATAGAAGACAAACAAACCTAAAAATAGATGTTATGTTTGACATTTCTGTATTTTATGTTTTCTGTCAGCATGCAGCGCCGTCTCTCCGTCCAGCTGCCCATCCTCCATCACTCCTACATGCCCGTCATCGGGGGCGTCAGCGCCAGCAGCTCCAGCCTGTTTGGGAGCCGGGAGGCCTTCGTTCACCACGACCTGCTGAAGGCGACTTCCTGAACACATTTTAAAACACAAACACAATCTCTACGAGGATGATGAAAACATGAAAATCAGAGTCAGAGAAGAAAACGGACACGAAGCTGATTGAATAGTTCTTTTTGTTTTTCTACTGTTTTAGTTTTTATGATTTGAAGAGTTTTTTTTATGTTTGGTGTTTTTATGTTTTTTATGTAACGTTTAAATTCATATAAAACTCAGTGAACTTTGGTAAAGCTTTTTTTTTTAACCTATCCCATAAAGCTGCATTCACACCTGCAGAAAACTCCTGAAATACTCCTCCTGATAGTCCTAGTTGCTGCGGTTGTGGGTTGGAATCCGACCTGACAGAGGCCTCCTTTTGAACGGTGTAAAGTCTATCGTTTATAGAACTCGCTGAAATGTAATAACACCTGAGAACTAATGTGACTGGAAACTTATCAGTGCTCTGCAACATGTGGACTGAAGTCCTTTCAGATTAAGACGTTTACAGTCGACGGTGTGGAAATAAAAGACGCCGCATGTCGAGCTACAAACTCATCTGAGAAACACATGATAAAGAGCCAACCATGTCTGAAGAAAGAAAAAGGCTCTGGCAGTGTGCCAGGTGGTCCCCCCCAAAAGGAACAAAGAGAATCCATCATCTGGATCAGTTTGTAAGTCTGTAAAAACTTTGACCAATATCTGCCACGAGGTACCAATCTGATGAACCAATCAGACGCCTCCCTGTCTCCCTGCTCGCCAAAGCTTCTGGAGCAACGGCACTCTTGAGGGGCGTGGCTTTTGAGGGCGCACAGAGGGAAGGGGGTGTGTGCAGACGGTGCACTGAGGGAATGCTACTTTCAAAATCATGCTATTTTTTTATAAATTTGCCAACCCTGCCTTTAGCTAATGCTAACGCTATTCATTCATTTATTCATTCCCAGCAAGCGGACACCTTTTCCCCCAGAATCCACCTTGTTTGAAGAATCTGACAACATCCAATCAGGTTTTAGAACAACCCATGAAGTCGTATGTTACGTTGTTGAACACCAGAGCTTTTGAAGAAGTAGCAAGCTAATGTTAGCTGCGCAAACATGCTACCAAAGATCATTCCGTAAGACGACGAAGTGGTCAACGAGAAACCCCGCATCACGCTGTCGGGGATCACTTCTCAAAGGCGATGGCGAATGTAGCGGCTGATTGTCTGTTTTTGCACGTTTAGATTTTAAATAACAACAACATGTTTTCTCTGACGTCGGTTTAACCTTAAAGACGTCTCAGCGTTCTACAACCAGCCCGTTAATCTCACCGAGAGGCTGAAACGAGCCGAGGGGTCCAGCTCAGCTGCAGACGCACACACACACACACACACACACACACAACCGATACAAGCGCCCCCTGCTGGTCATTATAAAATGGCGGTTTAGGACTTAACCTGACACCTCGCCCACTTGTTTGTTACAGTTTGTTGTTTATATGAATATTTTGATTCTGTCCCTCAGAGTGACTCTGGACGATAAGTCTCAGTGGTTGATTCATAAAGGGGACAATTACGGCGTCTCGTCTCAGACGGTGGTGACCGGGCGAGTCAGATGACCTTTGACTGGAAGGTGAATCTCTGTTTGGATGAATCGTTACAGAACAAACAGTGTGAGGCTCTCTGATCTGTGTGCTGACGTCTCTGCAGGTTATTGAAGTCGAGGATTTCCAGGGGAGGAAGACTGTCGGGGATTTCGTGCAGAGCGGCGGCTCTGAATATCGGCTTGTGGTCGATAACTGTCACTGGGCTTCTAGACGCATGATGAGGCAGTAAACGTGAAGCTTTCTGTCGCTGTTTGATTCCTCTGATTAAAAAAACAACAAATATAAGATGTAATTTGTGTTTTATTCCTCTGGAGGGAGAAAAGAAAAGTTATTTTTTTAATTTTCACTGTTTTCTTCAAACATGTTTCTTCCACTGTCCCCGCCTCTTGTTTAATGATTACATGCCTCAAAGTTGCTTTAACCCCGCCCCATTTTAGGTAAACAGCTGTGATTGGTCAAACAGAAATCAGGCCAGAATAATCAGAGCAGGAGATGAATTGAGTGCCAGAAAACTCATGGAAAGCTAAAGATTGCAGAACTGGTATCCAAAGTGTTTAGTGTGCACGGCCCATGTATGGAGGATGTGGTCCTCCGGGTGGACGGCCCAGGTTCAAGTCCAACCTGTGGCTTCTTTCAAGCATGTTTTTCTCCACTCTCTCTCTACCTGATTTCTGTCTGTTGTCCTGTCTCTAAATTAAACTTTTTTTAAAATGTTAGGTGTAATGTGAACGTTTGTTAATGAACAGAGCGGATATACTGCCACCTGCTGGATGAACGCAGTTACTTACAGGACCAGAATAATAGTCACCTGAAGTCACTTTAAAGGGTCACTTCACCATGAAACATGAATCTCTACTGACATTGGGTCATATATGTAGAAATGTGAAATACATTTTGAAGTTGGTGCCTTCTTGACTGAGAAAAGGAAGAAAGTGTCTTTTTGGCTCATGTGGATAAAAGACACCAAATCCCAGAATGCACAGCACCACAGGCCACTCCCACTAAGGTCCTCTGGTTCAGAATCAGAAATACTTTATTAATCCCAGAGGGAAATTCGATCATGGCAGTTTCTCCAAAATATACAGTATAGCAGTAGAAATATAGAAATAAAAACATTTACAGACATATTTACTTCAACACATGAGACCGTTTACACAAATGATTCAGAGATTTCTTCCAGAATTGATCTTGTAAATTCCTGTCAGAAAACAGACTCTATGTCTGTGTCCATAGACAAACAGTGAGAGCACCGACACTACCAGTCCGCCCCAGCTCGAGCCGGCCCCGGCTCCTCGTCCTCACCGCCGCCGACAGGCAGGCCTTATGTCTCGGCAAATATAGCAATAGAGCCACGAGAATATAGCCGCGAGACGATTATCAGCTTTCTCCATAGAGCCTGTTAGCATAGCTTCCAAGCAATACGGCGGACGTTAAGTTTGGATTCTGGGAGTGAGTTCCCACCCACTGATCTGTGATTGGTCTGTAGCTTCAGTGGTTGAAAATATGAGGAACTAGCGTTGTAGTTTCACCCCGCTAACCGTAACAGCTTCCAGTGACGCAAAAATTGTCATTTTGCGTCACTGGAAGCTCCTTTACAGACTCAGAAATACAAAGATTTCACATCTCAGGGGAAATGAGGGCGGGATGCACGACCATTCAAAAATACTACCAGGTTTCTAATGATACAAAGATTAATGCAGGTATCCCTTTAAGTAGCTGTCCGTGTCTGATGCTTCATCACAAAAAGTGCAGGGAGATTCAGATCATGATGTATTCAGTCTTTGGTCTCCTTCTCTGTTGTTCGTATCAAAGTGTTGTTTCATTAAAAAGGAAGTTTTTAATGTCAATATTGATTTGACTAAAAGTCCTGCTCTGTCCACTGATGTGATGCAAGCTGGGTTTTTCCTGTCCAGATGTTATTAATTAACCAATGTTACGAAGAAGTAAATAATAACTGTGTCCAAATGGGGAGGGGAGTCGAAACCCTTTAAAAGTCTCACTGAGCGTCTGACCCTTTGAAAGCCAACATGCTGTCCTTCAAAATGTTCCTCTGTGCTCTCACTCTGACTCTGCTGGCTGTCAGCTTGGAGGCCTCCAAGGGTGGTGAGTCTGTGCACCTCAGAGTGTTTTCTTACATCAATGTGGACGTTTCATCGCCCGTAGATTCCAGTCATAACTGAGATAGGGGAACATTTGATACAGTAAAAAATAGCAGCATTCTGCACGTCAACAATGTGTCGCCGATGTGTTGTAGAAATGATTATTTTACTTGTGCAAAATATTTTTATACTAGAATGGTAAAACAAAATATTTTTAGTCCATAAGATGGTGCTATAATCATTCACCACTCAAACATCATCCTGCACAAACTTACAGCTCAGTGTCTAATGTTCATTTGTGTTTCTTTTTATTTTAAGGTTTTACAGCTTATTTGACTTTAATTTTCTTGCCTGTTGGTTTATGAACTTGTCCTGGTGAGGTAATGTCGCTGTACCGTCTGTCTGCTTCCCAGAGTTAGATGAACAGACTTCATCTTGTTATAAATAACAGAAAATCATCATCACCTGAAGCTCAAAATAAAAAAAGTAAGATCTGCTTCTTCGACAGGTGGAACCCCGAACTATAACTACGACTTGTCAGGGTCGGACCTGACTCGGCTCTACAACTCTCGGGTGTACAAAGCAGAAAGGATGAAGAGGCCGCTGGATGGGAGTTCTGTTATATTTGGACCATTCAGCCACTCCGGAGTCAGGTGAGTCTGCACAGGTACATCACCTAGGAACACCTATGGGTGACACCTCAGATTCAGAGTCCCTCATTTCTTCATTAATAAATTATCATTTAGAGGCCAACGTGTAAGTGCCAAAACTGCAGTTCCTCCAGTGTCCACTAGACTCTGTCTTCTGCAGTGAGGCTGAAATAGAGGGGTTTATAGACATGATCAAATACAGGATCAGAGTGGATTTAGAACAAGAAACTTCACACACATGTTTTGAGGAGCTCTGACACTTATTTACACTGAAGAGGAGGAGGAGGAGATGTGACCTTCACTCTGTGTGTCCGTCAGGGTGACTCTGATTGATGGCGCTCAGTGGCTCGTTCACAAAGGAGGAAACTACGGCATCTCCTCTGACACAGTGGTGGTTGACGTTCGACACATGGGTCCACAGTGGAGGGTAAAACTCTGACTTCACTTTAATACATTTCATATCATTACAGCTCAAACTCAGTGGATCAAACTAGTTTTTAATCTTTACAGGTCGTTGAAACTGCAGAATTCGAGGGCAGGAAGACGGTAGCTGACTTTGTGGCGGCCGGCGGCTCCGACTACAGCCTCATCTTCGATAACTGTCACATGGGATCTCGTCGCATGATGAATCAATGAATACAAACTGTGCAGCTTTCTGACAGCTCGCACCTGTTTCATCTCTGAAAATAAAAGGTGAACGTAACAGAAGGTGCTGTGTGCTTTTTATTCCACCAGAGGGCGCCACAGACGTGGATGTAAAGATGAATGAAAGCTGTTGAATAATCAGGGTTCTTCCCAATAAATTGTGTATTTACACTATAAAAACAGATGCTTATAATGAGCTTTGACAGACAAAGCAAAGGCAGGAAGTCAGGACAACAAAAAGATTCAAGGAAGAATAAAATAATAAGTATATAAAAGCAGCAGAGGACAGAAGGACGAGTCATAGACAAGTCTATAGAGGATGTCTCTAATTCTCCTCTGGCAGCTCGTTTCAAAGTCTAGAGGCCCAGATTAAAAAGTCTCCTTTTAGATTTGAGCCTCGACTTTGGAACGAGCAGAAGGGCGCCACGTGAGGAACTGTGGTCATGATATGGTTCATAGGGGATCAACATTTCGGTGATGTCATTTGGGGCAAGGCCAACACGAGCTTTAAAAGTGATCAGTCAATCACTAATCAATTCTATTGTCGGGGGGAAGCGAGGTCAGAAGTGATGAAAGAAGCCGAGTTGCTGTTGTAGAAGAGTAAATGCTCTTGAACAATCAGACAGAGACTACGGCTTCTGAATTGAGGATCTGTTTATTTCTCTTGGAGCAGTTCTTTAATAGCATCCTAATCATCTTGTTATGGGCAATCAACACACTGAGCAATTACAACATGTGTGCTATATAAAGACCATTTCCTAGAGGTTTCTTGGCTGGACAAACTGCTCTATTACCAGGAAAGGGTGGCTGGGTATGTATGTGTCAGAACATGACCTTATGACCTGGCTAAATTCAGAGGTTAAATAAATATTGGTTTGTGCCTGTTGCTGTCCAGATTGTGTGTTTCTGTTATGATTCAACCTTTTCAAACTACAACATAATCCCCCCTTTGGGGGTTAGCAAACAAACAATAACAGATCAACACATCATTACTACAATAGTCATCAATATCCATCAATCAATATAAGTAAGGCGAAAAACCTGGACCTGCTCCTTCACCAGAAAAATTAAGGGTTAATAAGGGTTAAAGGTCAACGGTAGATGCACTTGAGCCTGTATCGTTCTTCACTCCTGCACAGCGCCGCCTCTCTCGTCTTTCTCTTGCTCTCTGTCTTGGTGCGTCCTCGTCGTTCCGCTGTGGAGTCATGGTCGGCTGCGCTGCCACCGTCCTCAGCTCTGTGCTCTCGGTGCTACTCAAAGCTCTTTCACACCGCAGATCACAACTCCACATTCACACACTGATGGTAGAGGCCGCTGAGTGAAGAGCCCGTCAGTGTTAACTCATCCACTCACACACATTCACACGCTGATGGTAGAGGCCGCTGAGTAAAGAGTCCGTCAGTATTAACTCATCCACTCACACACATTCACACGCTGATGGTAGAGGCCGCTGAGTAAAGAGTCCGTCAGTATTAACTCATCCACTCACACACATTCACACGCTGATGGTAGAGGCCGCTGAGTAAAGAGTCCGTCAGTATTAACTCATCCACTCACACACATTCACACGCTGATGGTAGAGGCCGCTGAGTAAAGAGTCCATCAGTATTAACTCATCCACTCACACACATTCACACACTGATGGTAGAGGCCGCTGAGTAAAGAGTCCGTCAGTATTAACTCATCCATTCACACACTAATGGTAGAGGCCGCTGAGTAATGAGTCCGTCAGTATTAACTCATCCACTCACACACATTCACACGCTGATGGTAGAGGCCGCTGAGTAAAGAGTCCGTCAGTATTAACTCATCCACTCACACACATTCACACACTGATGGTAGAGGCCGCTGAGTAAAGAGTCCGTCAGTATTAACTCATCCACTCACACACATTCACACGCTGATGGTAGAGGCCGCTGAGTAAAGAGTCCATCAGTATTAACTCATCCACTCACACACATTCACACACTGATGGTAGAGGCCGCTGAGTAAAGAGTCCATCAGTATTAACTCATCCATTCACACACTAATGGTAGAGGCCGCTGAGTAAAGAGTCCGTCAGTATTAACTCATCCATTCACACGCTGATGGTAGAGGCCGCTGAGTAAAGAGTCCGTCAGTATTAACTCATCCATTCACACACTAATGGTAGAGGCCGCTGAGTAAAGAGTCCGTCAGTATTAACTCATCCATTCACACACTAATGGTAGAGGCCGCTGAGTAAAGAGTCCGTCAGTGTTAACTCATCCATTCACACACTGATGGTAGAGGCCGCTGAGTAAAGAGTCCGTCAGTATTAACTCATCCATTCACACACTAATGGTAGAGGCCGCTGAGTAAAGAGTCCGTCAGTATTAACTCATCCATTCACACACTAATGGTAGAGGCCGCTGAGTAAAGAGTCCGTCAGTGTTAACTCATCCATTCACACGCTGGTGGTAGAGGCTGCTGAGTAAAGAGTCCGTCAGTATTAACTCATCCATTCACACACTGATGGTAGAGGCCGCTGAGTAAAGAGTCCGTCAGTATTAACTAATCCACTCACACACATTCACACGCTGGTGGTAGAGGCCGCTGAGTAAAGAGTCCATCAGTATTAACTAATCCACTCACACACATTCACACGCTGGTGGTAGAGGCCGCTGAGTAAAGAGTCCGTCAGTATTAACTAATCCACTCACACACATTCACACGCTGGTGGTAGAGGCCGCTGAGTAAAGAGTCCATCAGTATTAACTAATCCACTCACACACATTCACACGCTGGTGGTAGAGGCCGCTGAGTAAAGAGTCCGTCAGTATTAACTAATCCACTCACACACATTCACACGCTGGTGGTAGAGGCCGCTGAGTAAAGAGTCCGTCAGTATTAACTAATCCACTCACACACATTCACACGCTGGTGGTAGAGGCCGCTGAGTAAAGAGTCCGTCAGTATTAACTAATCCACTCACACACATTCACACACCACCGATGAAGCAATCAAAATACATGAATCTTAAATATCAGGCCTAAATATTTTTTGGCTGCAGGACAGTTGTTCCCAGCGCTCTCTCTCTCCTGGCTTCCTGCTCTATCCACTGTGCACTCTAAATAGTTTTTGAGGTTTTTTTTAAATCAAGACGACCACTTTAATAACATTTCTGAGTGAACGTTTCAGAGGAAACAAAAATATTTCCATTTGTCTGGTTTCAGTTTTGATTGACATGCGGTAGCGGCTTCCTGCTGTGACTTTATGAACTTCAGTATTTCAGATAATCTGAGGTCTGATTGGAGAGGAAAGTCTTTGTTCTGCTGCAGAAACACCCACAGAGGGGGGGGGGGGTGAGGGGGGGGCACACCACATCTCCTAATGAGCGAACTCGCAGCGGCTCCTACGTCAGACGGCGTCTCTGTGAATGGACCGATGGTCATGTGGTGTGATGGAGTTTCTGCACAGTTTGTAGGGATCAAACCCCCGACCTTTTTCTGCTCCGCTGTCCTGTGAGAGCAATTTAACAGCTGTTTGTGGTTAAAAATCATCTTCCTCCTTCTTCCTTAATGGAAGATTTATTTCTCAGTCATAAATGGTCTTCAATATTTTCCAACATTTTCCATAAATGTCCACACAAAGATTCAAGACTGACGGAGCTGAGACGCAGTTCAGCGGAGCCCGAAGAAGCACACACACACTGATTTAAAGAGGACATATCCTCCCCCTCCTCCACCTTTTCAAACAGTCCTCCTCCACCTTTTCAAACAGTCCTCCTCCACCTTTTCAAACAGTCCTCATCCACCTTTTCAAACATTCCTCATCCTCCTTTTCAAACAGTCCTCCTCCACCTTTTCAAACAGTCCCCTCATCCACCTTTTCAAACAGTCCTCCTCCACCTTTTCAAACAGTCCCCTCCTCCACCTTTTCAAACAGTCCCCTCCTCCACCTTTTCAAACAGTCCTCATCCTCCACCTTTTCAAACAGTCCCCTCATCCACCTTTTCAAACAGTCCTCCTCCACCTTTTCAAACAGTCCCCTCCTCCACCTTTTCAAACAGTCCCCTCCTCCACCTTTTCAAACAGTCCCCTCCTCCACCTTTTCAAACAGCCCACTCCTCCACCTTTTCAAACAGTCCTCCTCCACCTTTTCAAACAGTCCTCATCCTCCACCTTTTCAAACAGTCCTCATCCACCTTTTCAAACAGTCCCCTCCTCCACCTTTTCAAACAGTCCACTCCTCCACCTTTTCAAACAGTCCCCTCCTCCACCTTTTCAAACAGTCCCCTCCTCCACCTTTTCAAACAGTCCCCCCCTCCTCCACCTTTTCAAACAGTCCCCTCCTCCACTTTTTCAAACAGCCCCCTCCTCCACCTTTTCAAACAGTCCCCTCCTCCACCTTTTCAAACAGTCCCCTCCTCCACCTTTTCAAACAGTCCCCCCCTCCTCCACCTTTTCAAACAGTCCCCTCCTCCACTTTTTCAAACAGCCCCCTCCTCCACCTTTTCAAACAGTCCCCTCCTCCACCTTTTCAAACAGCCCTCCTCCACCTTTTCAAACAGTCCTCCTTCTCCACCTTTTCAAACAGTCCCTCCTCCACCTTTTCAAACAGTCCCCTCCTCCACCTTTTCAAACAGTCCCCTCCTCCACCTTTTCAAACAGTCCTCCTCCTCCACCTTTTCAAACAGCCCCCTCCTCCACCTTTTCAAACAGCCCTCCTCCATCTTTTCAAACAGCCCCCTCCTCCACCTTTTCAAACAGCCCTCCTCCACCTTTTCAAACAGTCCCCTCCTCCACCTTTTCAAACAGTCCCCCCCTCCTCCACCTTTTCAAACAGTCCCCTCCTCCACTTTTTCAAACAGCCCCCTCCTCCACCTTTTCAAACAGTCCCCTCCTCCACCTTTTCAAACAGTCCTCCTCCACCTTTTCAAACAGTCCCCCACCACCTTTTCAAACAGTCCTCCTCCACCTTTTCAAACAGTCCTCCTTCTCCACCTTTTCAAACAGTCCCTCCTCCACCTTTTCAAACAGTCCCCTCCTCCACCTTTTCAAACAGTCCCCTCCTCCACCTTTTCAAACAGCCCTCCTCCATCTTTTCAAACAGTCCTCCTCCACCTTTTCTAACAGTCCCCTCCTCCACCTTTTCAAACAGTCCCCTCCTCCACCTTTTCAAACAGTCCCCTCCTCCACCTTTTCAAACAGTCCTCCTCCATCTTTTCAAACAGTCCCCTCCTCCACCTTTTCAAACAGTCCTCCTCCATCTTTTCAAACAGTCCCCTCCTCCACCTTTTCAAACAGTCCCCTGTGGTCTAAATGAAACATCTGTGCTTTGGTCAAAATATAACATGAATCAAGCACCAGAGGAGGTTTGTGACCCTGTATAAACCAGCTCTCTCAGAACGCTCCGTTTTGGTGTGTGTGTCTCTTTAAATGTAATGACCCCCCCCCCTGAGTTTTCCCCGTAGACATCACTTGTCTGTAGAGAGAATAAAAATGGTCGGTTGGAACGGTTTGTTCTAGTTTGGGGGTGGAGTCCATGGGTGGAGATACCAGGGGAGGGGAGGGGATTTGTTTTTACCAGAATCCCACTGTGACATCACAAGGAGAGCACATTAGAAACAGAGCTTCTCTGTGTTGTAAGACTTATGCAGACCACAAACAAAGGACTGGATGGGTTTATTTCACATGTTGTGGGTCAGTAGACTCTCAGGTCTGTTGGAATTTAGCCATAAGGATTATGCTGCAGTCATTACAGATTTGTCAGACTTCCCCTTTAATTGTTGTCAAACACACCGACCCTGCACGGAACGGCGCATAGAGGACACTTGATCACGTTTCCTCGCTCCGTTGAGGCCCCTGTGACATGTTGGAGTCATGAGGGTCACATCGTCGACGGGGTTTCTGTCACATATTGTCCAAACATGTCGACATCTCTGCCAGAGAACCCCCCCTCTCTTTTCCTCTGATGTTCTTCTTCTCCTTCCTGTTTGTGTGTAGATATTATTTTTTTCTGCTGTGACGCCGAGCTTCATTCACGTCCGATCAGAAGTGTTTGTGCACAAGAACAGACGGGGTTTGTTAGGTGTGTAATTGGTTGTGATGACACGCTGGCAGAGATTATGTCACCACGCCGCGGCGGTTCACAGCAGACCGCTCTCACATTACGTAAAAGTTTCCACACCAGAGTTTCCACACGTGAGCTGAATCCATGACCCAAGAGACCCTCCAGGAGGGATCGGACTCAGGTGTGACAGACGAGACGCAGGTGGACCTGTTGATGGCCAATCAGAGAGGAGGGAAAACCGGCAGCTCGTAGCTTCACATTGTTGTGTTAGCATGCCGATGTTAGCGCTCTTTAGTCAGCTCGTAGCTTCACGTTGTTGTGTTAGCGTGCCAATGTTAGCGCTCTTTATTCAGCTCGTAGCTTCACATTGTTGTGTTAGCGTGCCAATGTTAGCGCTCTTTAGTTAGCTCGTAGCTTCACATTGTTGTGTTAGCGTGCCAATGTTAGCGCTCTTTAGTCAGCTCGTAGCTTCACATTGTTGTGTTAAGCGTGCCAATGTTAGCGCTCTTTAGTCAGCTCGTAGCTTCACATTGTTGTGTTAGCATGCTAATGTTAGCGCTCTTTAGTCAGCTCGTAGCTTCACATTGTCGTGTCAGCATGCTAATGTTAGCGCTCTTTATTCAGCTCGTAGCTTCACCTTGTCGTGTTAGCATGCTAATGTTAGCGCTCTTTAGTCAGCTCGTAGCTTCACATTGTTGTGTTAGCATGCTAATGTTAGCGCTCTTTAGTTAGCTGGTAGCTTCACATTTCATGTAAACTGACACAGAAATGAGCGTGATCTAAAAACTCTTACTAACATCCAAATAATCAGTGAGTATGTTCTTCTTCTTCTCTCTAGTTCTTGACTAAAACAGCTTTTATACACAAGGGGAGGAGCCGGCCGTGCCCGTCCATGTAAACACGGCTCTGACAACAACACAGCCAGCGGGACTCGAGCTTCTCCCTCATAGTAGACAGTCAGGACTCAGAGACACATTTACACAGGACAGACTTTATGGAGAGCCTTGTTGTCTTCATTTAAAATAAATCTCT
>NC_089202.1:31989266-31991766 GCF_963930695.1 Labrus bergylta
CAGAAAACAAGATTATAGTCTATCAGTCAGGGACTATTTGGATACACACTTGGAACCACAGACCTTTAGAGGAAGTGTGAATTTGGACCGCAGGAACCAGGGGTCATAAACAGACCCTGCTCAGGAGGTAGTACTTTTTAAAGGTCCAGTAACCTCGGGGGGGGCAAAGGTCAACCTGCAGTTCTGAACGTCTCTGATTGGTCAGGCACTCACAGGGTTTCAGATCACCGTGTGGCACTTCAACTATGAGCCACAGGAAACCTTTTTAGTTCCCTGAAGAGAAGCCCCCCGGAGCCTCTGGTTGAAAAGAAGATTTTCATTCAGAGTATAAATTGAGATTACAAAAGCAGGAAGTGACGCAGACTGCTCCTTTAAGTTCAGCTCAACTCGAGGTGCAGATGTTGGAGAGTGAAAGTTTAAAAAAGAGAAGAAGGTAAGAAGCAAAAAGTCCAAAAAGTCGAGTCTGAAACCTGCTGTGAGTGAAGCATGTGGTCTATGAGAAATGTTCCCGTGAGTAAGATTAGATTTAAATCATCAACACTTTGGTTCTTCTTTCTCGAGATCTTGACTTATTTATTTATCTCCTGACCCTGAGATAACAACACTGATTTGAGATCTCCAGAAAACTGAAGTCTGCTTGTTGTTCTCTCTGGTTATCATGAGGTAAAGGATGTTCCCCTTGGGCTTCCGTAGTTCTTTTTCTTTAGAGGATTATCTGCTTCTCTGCTTCACATACAAACCAAACTGAAAGTTATATTTTGACCTATAATTTAACTCTTTACGGTTCATCTTTACTATGAATTTACATCTTGGTTTTTAATGCTCCAGGTGAATTCTCCTGATTATATCCTGCTGTGTTCTCACATCAGCTCACTCTGACTTTCTGCAGAATAAACACGAGGAGGCTGGAGGAGAAACATTCAGATGTTTGAGTGATCACATGACGCTCAGAGTGATAACTTCAGGAGTTTTCTGCAGGTGTGAAAGCAGCTCTAAAACATTCAAATGAGCTGCAACAGAGAAGCTTCTTCTTACACATCAGTGCACCAACAATAATAATCCTGACATAGAAGAAATACAGCTAAAAGTAAGATCAGTGTACAGTAAGGTGGTTCCATCAAGACCACACTAACCTACTACAACACTAGTCCTAGGTAGTTTCATCAGTTTTTCCTTGAAGAGAGACTTTTTATTTTTTATATTCACTGCACCTCTATGTCAAAGAACTCGTCTAACTTCTTTTAAATCTTCAGATTATCTAAACAAAAACATTCTCTGAATAAATCAGGATTTCTTGAAAGAGTTCAGCTTCAGTTTTCTCTTCATGAGTATGAATGTGAAACTTTAAGTCGTTACAGAGACTTTCTACATGAAGCTGAGATAAAAAAAACAGCTCTCACTTTGAGTAAACTGTCTGATTCTGAGTGTGGAGCCTCACCTGAGTCCAGTCCTGAGGGGAGGTGGTGTTCCTCTCCCCACCGTTGGTCAGATCCTCCTGCAGACTCTGAGCGGGCAGCGTGATGAAAAAAGACATTTTTAATAAAAAAAATTTTTAAAAGTACAAAGAGAATCAGAGGAGAGGATGTGGAGTTCAGTCTGAGACCTGAGACCTGAGGGACTCCCTGCAGCCTGTCAGGATTTATCTGCAGACCACACACAGGAGGCGGGAGTTAGTCACACTGACCCCGCCCCCTTCATCACTGTGAACATGCCCCCCCCCCCCCCCTGCTGAGCTGGACTCGCTGGACCAGGAGGAACTTCTCTAGCACCACCTTCAGGACATAATCCCTCCTTTATTACAGAGCACACCTGGGGACCTAATGGACCAGATACCAGAAATACATGTTCAAGGTTCTTTACCTGATTGTTTCCCTCTTAGTCTGTTTGTATATCCGCCCCTGATGTCTGATTGTACCGTGTGATGGAAATGGAAATGTTTTGGTGACTAAACACTGTACCACATACGTCAGCACACACTGGATCATCCGATAAGAAAATTGCAGTTGCAGTAGCCCGTTTCAACCAGTAGAGGGCAGTCACTGCACACATTACTAACACAATATTTCAAATTTAAATTCTTTGACTTAATACTTACATACAGAGGTTTACAGATGTTTAGTCGCCCTTTAATCTTCTGGTTCACTCTTCTTTTTTTCAGCAGAGGACAATAATATCTAAGGTCCATTGTCCTCACAGCTCAGACGGAGAGGAACACACACGCCTTCATTTCCTCCCGTTTGGATTCCTGCAACTCACAAAACAGCTCCAACATGGCACTCATCTTTACTAAAATCTTTACTTTAGTTAAATCATTTTTTTATTACGTATTTGTTACAAAGTAGAGAGAGAAAAAACAAAAACCAAACTTGTGTTTCTTCTTCTTTGATTCATACTGTCTCAGTGCGATGGCGCCCTCTGCTGGCGTTTAGGAGAAAGTAACACAAAGGTCGGTGCTCTCAGAGAAAGACTCAAATATTATTCAGTGGATACTTTCTTCCAA
>NC_089202.1:31996766-32016766 GCF_963930695.1 Labrus bergylta
ACTACATAAGATGGCGTTTTGGCTCTGTAGCGAGCAGGGTGTGACTTCAGACTTCTGTTGCCGTGGTAACACACACATAACGGCTTTGTTTGATTTTTAAGGAGAATCATGTGGAAGTTTTAAAAAGTCTCGTTTCCTGACTCGTCTAGTTGCAGATGTTTGGGAAGTAGAGCTGGGTGTTGGCGTGCGTGTCCACGTGGTACGTGAGCTCCAGGGCGTCACTGAAGCTCTTCGGGCACAGCGGGCACTGGAAGCGGAGTCCGGCGTGCGTCAGCTGGTGGCTCCGGAGCGAGCTGAGCCGTCTGAAGGTTTTGGGGCAGACGGGGCAGCTGAAGGGTCGGGCGTCCGTGTGCAGCCGCTGGTGTCGGCGCAGGGCGCTGGAGAAGGTGAAGCTCTTGTTGCACTCGCTGCAGGTGTACGGCCGCTCGCCCGTGTGCGTCCTCTGGTGCTCCGTCATGTGGACCTGCTGCGTGAAGCTCTTGTTGCAGGTGGGGCACTGATACGGGCGCTCACCTGAGTGGATCCTCAGGTGTTTCTGCAGCGCCGACGCCTTGTAGCAGTTCCGTCCACAAACAGGGCAGCAGTGGTTCTTTTTCCCATCGATGATGTCGGCTGCCACCCGGGTCACGGGGCGGCCATCTTGTTCTGTGAAGGTCAAGAAGAGGATTATCTGTGAGGCGGCGCTTTTTATTTTATGAATGTGCTCCATGTTTATGTTTTTATACTGAAATGAAACAGGGCTGTAAATAGTTTTGACCTGCCGGCACACAGATGTGATCCGACAGACAAACGTGTTGGAGCTATAACATCCTCTAAAAGTGTTTTTCTTCTCTCGACCGGCTCAAATTGTTAAAGGGAAACATGAGTCTCTACTGACTTTGGGTCATATATGTAGAAATGTGAAATACATTTTGAAGTTGGTGCCTTCTTGACTGAGAAAAGGAAGAAAGTGTGGATGTGGATGAAAGACACCAAATCCCAGAATGCACAGCACCACAGGCCACTCCCACTAAGGTCCTATATTTCAGAATTAGAAATCCTTTATTAATCCCAGAGGGAAATTCCAGTTTCTCCAAAATATACAGTATAGCAGTAGAAATATAGTAATAAAAACATTTACAGATATATTTACTTCAACACATGAGACCGTTTACACAAATGATTCAGAGATTTCTTCCAGAATTGATCTTGTAAATTCCTGTCAGAAAACAGACTCTATGTCTGTGTCTATAGACAAACAGTGAGAGCACCGACACTACCAGTCCGCCCCAGCTCGAGCCGGCCCCGGCTCCTCGTTATGTCTCCTCTGCTGAGCTGGCAGCAGCCGGTGGCGGCAATATAGCAATAGAGCCGCAAGACGGTTGCTGCCGACAGGCCGGTCTTGTGTCATAGCATAGCTTCCAAGCAATACGGCGGACGTTAAGTTTGGATTCTGGGAGTGAGTTCCCACCCACTGATCTGTGATTGGTCTGTAGCTTCAGTGGTTGAAAATATGAGGAACTAGCATTGTAGTTTCACCCCGCTAACAGCAACAGCTTCCAGTGACGCAATATGATGATTTTTGCGACGCTGGAAGCTCCTTTTCAGACTCAGAAATACAAAGATTTCACATCTCAGGGGAAAATGAGGGCGGGATGCACGAGCATTCAAAAATACTACCAGGTTTCTAATGATACAAAGCTTAATGCTAACGGGTGAAGTATCCCTTTAATCGCAGGGATAATTTAAAATGACTCCCACTCTGGTCTAGTAAGGTCTACTAGCTGCTGTTTAAGTGTCAGTGTGTTGAGATAACGTTTGTTAGGAACTGTCCATAAAGTTAAAGACTGATAGTCATGCACGTGTTTCTACATCACACGCGGCGGTCAGGATACGCGTCAAGTCTGTTTCTGACGGAGCCCACTGTTAGCTCGCCTCAAGCTGAACCCAAACAAACAACAAATCAACCATGTTGTTTGCATGTTGTTCCCGCGTGATCTTGTGGACCCGTGTGTGCAGGCTGCGCTCCAGAGACAGACCCAGCGGGACGGGGCGCCTTGCTGTCGGATGGAGCAAAAACCGTGGCGCTGACAGACCACAGCGTGGAATTAAGCGGTAAGTGGGTGGAGTCGGCGGTTTGCTTGTTTGTGTCATGTCTGTGTTTTTAAAGCTGCAGCAGATAATAAGAGACGGAGACGTACCGATGAGCACCGGTCTCGGATCCTCCTGTTCTCCATCAGAGTTGATCAACCCGCCCACGTCTCCCTCCTCGTTTGCTACTTCCACCACCTTCAACGATAAGCTGCCCTGGTCGCCATGGTTACCGGGAAGAAGTCGGGGTTTAGTGATGAAGGTCTTATTGGTGGTAGAAAGATCCTCTGGGACCTGCAGGAGAACAGGAGAAGGAAAAACAGTCAGAGACCTTCAGGGTCCACGTTGGAGCTTTTTAAGATTCCTGTAAACTATGAGCTGAAGGTTTTACCTCCTGGATCAGACCGGCCGCATGCACCTCCTGCTGCTGCTGCTGCTGCTGCACCTCCTCCTGCAGCACCTCAACCTCCTGCTGCTGCTGCACCTCCTCTGTCTTTATGTTCAGCCAGAACTCCTGAGACAGAAAATCAGAATCAGAATCTGGGTTTATTACCAAGTACATTTACACATCAAGGAATTTGACTTGGTGTATTGATGCTAAACAATTAACAAGGAAATAAAACAGAACTAACAACAACTTAAATACGGTATTGGTCCATCGAAATAGGTCCGAAAAAGTCGGGTCGTCTTATATTCGGGGTCTAGTATTCAGAGCGCAGCTCTAACTGTTCACCTGTCTCTTTAAATGTCAACACACATGACGCGCTCTGGGAGGAGCAGGGGAGTGATGACAGTGAGAGAGAACACAGCAGAGTGTGTGTGTGTGTGTGTGTGTGTGTGTGTGTGTGTGTGTGAGGAATAGGAGACATCGGAGGAGAAGTTTGGAGAGTTTTAGTTTAGCGGTAGTTTAGTTAAAAACGTTGCCTGTATTTCTTCTGTTATTTCAAAATGTTAAAAACATGTTGATAATATTGTTTGATTGTTAATCGATTTTAATGTTGAATCATACTGTACATAGTTCGCCCTTGTGAAACACTTTGTTTTGAAAAGTGCCGTAGGCCTATACCGATAAATACGGTATGTTAATTATTATTATGATTATTAATACAACAGGTGTTTAATTCAATGTGTTTTTAATATTGTTATTTTCAAATAAAATGAAGTTCTTTAAAAAAAGTTCTTTATAAAAACAAGATCTGGTCTGCAAATCTTTTTTTTCTAAATATGAGTGTTGAAAAACGGGGGTCGTCTTATAATCAGGGTCGTCTTATATTCGGACCAATACGGTAATACAGAATAAGAAGATATTACAATATATAAAACAGAATTTAAAAATGTCAAATATAAAAAAACACAAAATGTATAAAAGGTGAAATGTAGGAGCTGTGCAGTGGACTATGAGAATAAATCTTATAGGTGTAATTCAAAAGGTGCAGTCAGCCTCCTGCACACTGTCTGAAATACATGGACAACATTTCTGTCCCGACATGTTACCAAAGTATTTAAACAGCGCCCTCTCTGGTTAAAAGTTTGACTGAAGATCTGAAGTTTGTCGATCATGAAACTAAAGGAGACGTCTCGTTTTAAAACATGATAAAGAAAGGTATGAGGAGAGTTAAACAGTAAAGGTGGCGTGTCACCTGGTCGGCGGGCTCCTGGATGAGTCCGTCCCTGACGTGGGTCCTCATGTGTTTCCGGAGGTGGCATGGCTTCAGGAAGCTGCGGGCGCAGATGCTGCAGGGGTGACGCTTCCTGTGGATCTTCTCGTGCGCCCTCAGGTCGCTGACGGCGCTGAACGTCTCCGTGCACTTGGAGCAGCGGTGCAGCGTCTGCTCCGAGTCCGTGGCGTGGTTCTTAAAGTGTTCTTTGAGTCTGGACGGCCTGGAGAAGGTCTTCCCACAGATGGAGCAGCTGTAGGGTTTCTTTGGACTGTCGGGAACGCTTTCTGCACAAAACACAAGATGAAAGTTCAGGATGTGAACGAGCAGCAGAGGTGTGTTTATCATCTCTGATTTCAAGGTTTTTAGAGAGTTTATGACATCACACCGCTTGTCCTGCTCGAGGTCGCAGGAGGGCTGGAGTTGTTCCCAGCTGACACTGGGAAAGAGGTACTACCTGGACTGGTTTCCAGTCAATCACAGACAAACAACCAGGCAGAGTGCTCACATCCACACCTACAGCTGTCTGTCTCTTTCAGTCTAGATTGATTTACTTTTTTATGTATATTACATGTATATATATATTAATAAACATTTCAGTAAATATGCCAGAGTTAGCCAAAAGGCTAATTTACATCTGTTGTCCCTGGACAGATTTTATAAAACGCTCCCTAAAAAACAAAACAAATTCAAACATCACTAAAAGCTACAAATAGAAATATCCTGACAGTAATGAAGCAGACAGGTGAGCAGCCACAGGAGAAACAACATGAAGCCTGCAGGATACACATCAAGCAGCATTCGGTTCAAATAAAACATGTCTCTCATTCTTGATCTTTTTAAAAACACAATCCGATGTTAGCTCTGCGTTCTCACCGCTCTGGGAAGGCATCGTTTCCTCTTCATCCTCAACATCGCTTGTGATCTCGACTTTGATCTCCCGCAGCCCGTTCAGACCGCAGCTGTCGAACGCCGAACCTGCCGCCGTGCTGCCTTCACTGACCCACTCGTCTGCTTTCTGTTCAAAAACATCATTAAGTGAGATGAGTTCAAGTTTGTCAGCTGTCGATTCAGTGTGATCGCTAAAGTCATCGCTCTCAGTGTGTCATGAACTCCAGCTAGTCAGGCCTCTAAACCCGATGGTGAGTTAAATATCCAGAATTACTCGACTTAACTGTTCGATACTCGACACGAGATGCAGACAGTAAAGGTGAGAGAACGTGAGAAAATCCAAAGATCCAAAAAAGAAAACCTATTTCTGTAACCATCTGTGTTTTTACATTTATTTTTCTAAAGGTCTCCTCACCTCCTCGTCTTCCTCCGACTGCGTGGATCCGTTCTCGGTCGTCATGGCGACGCCCTCTCCCTTCTTCTTGTGGATCTCCCGGTGCCTCCTCAGCGCCCTCTGAGCGGAGAACTGCTTCTCGCAGACCTCGCACTGAAACGGCTTCTCCCCGGTGTGAGTCCTGGCGTGCTCCCTCAGACGAGACTCTCGGCTGAAGCTGCGGCCGCAGGCGTCGCACACAAACTGCAGCGCCATCCGGTGGAGCTCTTCGTGCTGCTGCAGCTTCTCGGGCGTGGGGAAATCGCCATGGCACTTGAGGCAGCGGTAAAAAGTTCCCTCCTAATGTCGGAGACAAAGTAGAAGACTGCTGGATAGAATTTACTTCAAAGCTCACACAATAAAGAAAATAAATAAATAAATAAATATAAATATATAAAACACAACAGAAACAACACAACAGAAGGTCAACACTTTTTTATTTTTTATATTCAGGTCTAATTACAGATTTTTTTCCTCAACTGTTTTTAGGTTCTTGTTTAAATGTCACATCTAGAGGGATTCTTCAGGTTAATATATGTATGGGGGGGGGGGGGCTAGCTTAGCTTAGTGCAGAGTGAAAGGACGTAAAGGAGTCGCTGAGAGGATGGAAATGTTTAGAGCAGGAAGCATGCCACGCTCGCCACAGAAAGGTTAAAGGTCAGGACCGCCCCTCCCTCTCTCCTCAACACTCACGCTGTTCTGAGATCCTCGAGCTTTGGCCAGCTCCTGCTCCACGGCGTGTCTCTGCAGGTGTTTCTTCAGCAGGCCCGGTCGGTTGAAGCTCTTGCTGCACAGCGAGCAGGGGTGGAGCTTCTCCCCCGTGTGGTTCCTCACGTGGTCTCTGAGGGACGACGGCGTGGAGAAGGCCTTCCCGCAGAGCGAGCACAGCAGGTTCCTCTGCGTGTGGCTCTTCTGGTGCTCGCTGAAGCCCGCGTTGGAGGCGAAGCGTTTGGGGCACAGCGGGCAGGCGAACGGTTTCTCCCCGGTGTGCGTCCGCTCGTGTTGCACCAGGTGGCGCCGCTGGACGAAGCCGCGGCTGCAAAACACGCAGACATGCGGCTTCTCGGCGGCGTGCCGGGGCAGATGTCGCCGCAGGCAGCTCATCTGGGCGTAGCTGACGCCGCAGTGCGGGCAGGAGTACGGCTTCTCGCCCGTGTGGACACGCAGGTGAGACGTCAGGTTGATCTTCTTGGCAAAGCGCTTCCCGCACACGGAGCAGCTGTGACGCTTCTCTCCGGCGTGCGAGGCCAAGTGGTCGGCCAGACGAGACGGACGGGAGAACACTCGGCCGCACACCGAACACGGGTGAGTGGGGCGACATTTCTTTAGAGACAGTCGTGCTGACGTCTGGATGACCGGGAGCGTTTCCTCTCCTGTAGGAAACAATGATGTCATTATGATGTCATTATGATGTCACTGCATCACTCATAACAATACTGCTACACACTGTGTGTGTTTTTAAGAACAACTCTTTCCACAAGTGGAAGTGTAAATACCTTGTATTATTATATGATTGTGTTTTTCCTCTCTTTATTTAATTGATGTAAATATGTTTGATTTTTAACTTCCTGTTTCCTGTTTCCTGTTTCCTTGAGCTGACAAAAACATGTCCCCCATGGGGGATCAATGAAGTTTATCTTTATCACAGAGGGCGATCAGATGAACTGAAGCATAACTTTAAAGGGTTAGTTTAACATTTTAGGATTTAAACATCTGGGGTATCTGATTAATGCAAGGCAGTTAGCGTAGCTTAGCAAAACAGGAAACAAAGGGAAACAGAAAACCTGTCTCTGACTAAAAAAACTTTAGTAAAAACATGATAAGTTTGAACCAATCCCCCGCAGGCACAGCAGCTGTCTTAAATATTGTTGTCTGGAAAAGTAAAATCTCTAAGAAAACACATCCTACCTGTAACACTCACACATGAACACCTGTCTTATTAAAGTCTTTAAATGTGATTGTTCACACTTAAATATAAATCAAGTATCTCCTCTGAAAATAACTCTGTGAGTCATGACTGTCTACAATGGGTGTAACACCCGAGTCCCACTGTCTGTGATGTTTTCACAGTTTTCAGAGTCCTATCTTCAGTTTGTTTACATCGCCAGGACGGCCGGCTGACTCCTCCCCTCGTGTATAAAAGTTGTTTAATTGAGGGACTAGAGAAAAGAAGAATAACATACTGTACTCACTGCTTAACTGTGTTTCTAGATCACGCTCATTTCAGGTAAATTTACATGCAGTGTGAAGATACCAGCAGAATAAAGATCGCTAGCATTAGCATGCTAACACAACAATGCAGCGCCAGTTGTTTTGGTTTCATGCTGCTGCTCAAGGGCGACATCTGCTGGATCAAAACATCACATATAAAGAGTTTAAATGGTGAAATGTTGACAGATGTTTTTCTGACCTTCAGAGGGAAACTGCTGATCGTCGTCTGCTTCTTCTGTCACTCCGGTCATCTCGTCATGCTGTACACGTCACCACACGTCAGCTGTCTCCTCCTCGAAGCCTCTGAAACAAACACAAGAGACAAACTTACAGAAAAACTACCTCCAGGTGTTCTCACTCTGAGCGTCATGTGATCACTCAAACATCTGAATGTTTCTCTCTTCACTCTGAGCGTCATGTGATCACTCAAACATCTGAATGTTTCTCTCTTCACTCTGAGCGTCATGTGATCACTCAAACATCTGAATGTTTCTCTCTTCACTCTGAGCGTCATGTGATCACTCAAACATCTGAATGTTTCTCTCTTCACTCTGAGCGTCATGTGATCACTCAAACATCTGAATGTTTCTCTCTTCACTCTGAGTTTCTCCTCCAGCCTCCTCATGTTTATTCTGCAGAAAGTCAGAGTGAGCTGATGTGAGAACACAGCAGGATATAATCAGGAGAATTCACCTGGAGCCAGTGGGAGGAGCCAGTGGGAGGGGCCAGTGGGAGGGGCCAGTGGGAGGAGCCAGTGGGAGGGGCCAGTGGGAGGGGGTGGTGACCTTTATTCCCTGTGATCGCTGCACGACCATAGACTGTCTGCACGCCACCTCTACCATCTCCGTGCTCTAATCAACCTGCTGCTGCATGTTTCCTGTTCTCCAGGATGTTCTTCTCCTCTCTTTACTTCACATTGAGATTCTCTTCAACTACACGCAGCACTGTGTGTGTGTGTGTGTGTGTGTGTGTGTGTGTGTGTGTGTGTGTGTGTGTGTGTGTGTGTGTCTCTGTGTGTGTGTGTGTGTGTGTGTGTGTGTGTCTCTGTGTGTGTGTCTGTGTGTGTGTGTGTGTGTGTGTGTGTGTGTGTGTCTCTGTGTGTGTGTCTGTGTGTGTGTGTGTGTGTGTGTGTGTGTGTGTGTGTGTGTGTGTGTGTGTGTGTGTGTGTGTCTCTGTGTGTGTGTGTGTGTGTGTGTGTGTGTGTCTCTGTGTGTGTGTCTGTGTGTGTGTGTGTGTGTGTGTGTGTGTGTGTGTGTGTGTGTGTGTGTGTGTGTGTGTGTGTGTGTGTGTGTGTGTGTGTCTGTGTGTGTGTGTGTGTGTGTGTGTGTGTGTGTGTGTTCATGGATTCAGAGAACACAACAGGTCCGCTCGCTCTCATTGGCTGCTGGTTCTGAACCAATCAGAGTCCAGGTGGAGCCGCAAAACAATCCACTCAAAACACACCGGAGGATTTCTTGGAGACAATAAACTGTTGTGACACGCCCCGGACCAGGCCACGCCCCGGACCAGGCCACGCCCCGGAGCGGGCCACGCCCCGGACCGGGCCACGCCCCGGAGCGGGCCACGCCCCGGAGCGGGCCACGCCCCCTGACCACTGAAGGAGGAGAATCCGACCTATCAAATAATGAGGACACAACCCCCCCCCCCCCCCTCCCGGACTCTCCCGACCCCGACCCCCCCCGGACTCTCCCGACCCCCCCGGACTCTCCCGACCCCGACCCCCCCCGGACTCTCCCGACCCCCCCGGACTCTCCCGACCCCGACCCCCCCCGGACTCTCCCGACCCCCCCCCGGACTCTCCCGACCCCCCGGACTCTCCCGACCCCCCCCGGACTCTCCCGACCCCCATGTTGGGAGCCACTGTACTAATTGATGTATTAAACAGTGACGTCATCATTGAGAGGTGATGACAGGGGTTAAAGGTTACAACATGACCTCTTCATGTAGGGGTCAATGTTCAGTTTAACCGGAACCGTTAAACATCCCAACACGAACCGGAACCGAATCTTTCACGTGAGCCTGAAGGTCTGCAGGTAAACTCTGAAGGTCTGCAGGTAAACTCTGAAGGTCTGCAGGTAAACTCTGAAGGTCTGCAGGTAAACTCTGAAGGTCTGCAGGTAAACTCTGAAGGTCTGCAGGTAAACTCTGAAGGTCTGCAGGTAAACTCTGAAGGTCTGCAGGTAAACTCTGAAGGTCTGCAGGTAAACTCATGAAAACATTAACAACGAAGAAGAAACACCGTGAACACTGACTCTGTTATCGTAGCTCTTTGCTAGCTGCTGCCTCGGGAAACACTTTCTTCTATCATTACAAATCATTACAAACACATCGTTTCCGGTTTAAATGGAGGCTAAATCACACACAAGAGGTGCGTGAAGCTTCCGTCGACATGTCAGCAGGATTACTGTCGATGTCAAGAGAAGATAAAGTAACTAAAACACAACTTACTCCGAGAAATAAAGGCGATAACAACGAAGATGATGCACCCGTCGTCTTCTTCTTCAGTGTGTAGAGACGGACAGTGCTGCGCTCAGTGCTGCCACCACCGGCCGAAAGATGAACTACAGGACAAATCTGACAGAATCACAAATACTATAATATGTACTCACAGGTCACCATGTGGTGGACTCTGAAGCTTCAGTGTTTATCCAGCTCTGCATGGGTCTGTAAACCTTTCTGTGTTCTAACCTCTCTCCATTTTTCAAAAGCATCTCCAATATTGATCCTAGTTTGAGCACGTTTCTGCTCGTGGAGCTTATTAGAAACATGCAGAGGCTTTTTAGGTCGGGTACAATCACTTCTATCTGAACCACTTCTCTTGACCGCTTCCATCACTGCAACACCTGTTGACCTGATAACTGCTCTCATATCTGACAAACCGAGGGGCGTCCAAAACGGCCGTGTGGGGGCGTGTCTTAAAAGCACCTACCTTCTCTGGTCCAAACAAATCCAGAGCATTCAGGAGCAGAATCTAAAGTTAGAAGGAGGACATACTGGCTGCTGCATTGTTGTCAGAGAAGCCAGCACTTCAACATGTTTCCTTAATGATCAGAGAGTAAGATACCTTTATCATCTCATGTTGATGGTTACCATGGTTACAGTAATGACGTTGACACAGGGGTAAGAATAACACACATTTATTAAACACTCTTCATCCTCCTCTCTACTGTTTCTTCTTCACCACGTGGGCACAGTCATATTTCCCTCGCACCACTTTGAGTTTGACTCCGGGCAGATCCTGCGTCCTCCCGCCCTCCACCAGCACCACGTTGTGCTCCTGCAGGTTGTGTCCCTCGCCGGGGATGAACACCACCGCCTCCTTCCCGTTGGACAGACGCACTCGAGCACACTTCCTGTTCGCAGAGTTGGGCTTCTTAGGTTTTCTGATCATGGTCTTCAGGACCAACGCCTTCAGCTGGGGGCGTCCGAACGTGGCGCCGAGGGATTTAGGGGGCTGTTTGGGTTTCCCCTGCCGGTGCATCTGGTTCAGGGTGGCCATCGTCCTGGAGAGGAGGGGCGCCGTCCAGGCTGAGGCATGCTGGGAGGCTGCGGCATGCTGGGAGGCTGCAGAGAGGAAAAAGGTAAAAAAAATAAATGAATAAAAAAATACCACAGATTAAAGAATCCAACTGTGTGACATGTAATCCACCTAGATACTACAAATCCCATGAGCCTCAGCTGCTGCTGTCTAGAGAGGAGTAACCAAGCGGCAACCTCCGGTGTTAAAAAATGAAACTGACCATGAAGTGCAAAATGTAAAATTCTGGTATCAGGACAACCCTAGAGCACATGTGACCCCACCCGCCCCGCTCTGCACATGCTCAGTGCGTATGAACAGGTGAGAGGTGTTCAAACTGACCTCGTAACAGAGACGTCAGCAGCGGCCTCAGGCTCCATAAAGAAGACATCCCTGAAACAGAAACAACAAATGAAACTACTGAAGACTACAAACATGAGAGACGCAGAGGATCATCAGGTTGACTTCGAGTGTCTTTAAATGAGCGCTGCTGCTGCTGGGAGGAAAACAGGTCATAGACGGGTATTCGTATTGTTATGGCAACGATGTACGCCGAAATGAGAAGGCGGCCCCAGAAATGACTAAATAATGAGTAGTGTAGTTTCTGTTGTCCTTAAAGAGACAAAAACTTTAAGGTTTAGTCTTTTATTGAGAATTTATCCCGTTTCACATCAAATCTCGACGTTGAGCTTTCTGGGAATAACAGGTACCATCTATTAGGTCCCTAGGTAAAAGTAACTGGGGGGCCGGCCCACCAGCAGTGTTCTAACACTAACTCCACTTCCTGTTTCTTTCTTTGGTTTTCATCAACGCATGCTGTGTTTAGAGACGGAGTTCTGTCAGGTCCCTTTAGGATCTAACCCTGACCCTGCTGTCACTGGAAAAGTTGCACATTTTGAGTCACTGCTGTGGTGGACAGTTTGTCAGCCCTCGAGGCCCCCCCTACTGGGCTGGGGCCCCCAGTAGCCTGCCTTGCCTGTTGACAATCATCACCTCTGTACACAGCTGTTGTTCTCATATTGTTGTTACAAAGATGTTAAAGTTAAGAATTAAAAAGCTTTAAAAAGTTTATTTCAAGTTGTTTTATTTCAAGTTGTTTTATTTTAAGTTGTTTAATTTTAAGTTGTTTTATTTTAAGTTGTTTTATTTCAAGTTGTTTTATTTTAAGTTGTTTAATTTTAAGTTGTTTTATTTCAGTTGTTTTATTTTAAGTTGTTTTATTTTAAGTTGTTTAATTTTAAGTTGTTTTATTTTAAGTTGTTTTATTTTAAGTTGTTTTATTTTAAGTTGTTTTATTTCAGTTGTTTTATTTTAAGTTGTTTAATTTTAAGTTGTTTTATTTTAAGTTGTTTAATTTTAAGTTGTTTAATTTTAAGTTGTTTTATTTCAGTTGTTTTATTTTAAGTTGTTTAATTTTAAGTTGTTTTATTTTAAGTTGTTTTATTTTAAGTTGCTTTATTTTAAGTTGTTTTATTTTAAGTTGTTTTATTTTAAGTTGTTTTATTTTAAGTTTCCACATCAAACTTCAGATTCTGTAGAGAATCTTTAATCATGAAAAATCAATCAAACAGGGATGCTACATGCTAAAGGCGACATGTAGCTCTTCTTATAATTAAACATTGAGTTTAAAGAACATCTTAATCGTAACGTTAGTCACAGTCAACATAGCTAAGCTAACATTAGCTTCCTGGCGGTGTTGTGGTTTAAAAGGTGACCGTGTTAACTGGAGACAATTACCCAAACGAGCCTGCGGTTGTCGTGAAAACAACAGACGTTACAGACAGAGTTCTAACTTTCCTCTTCTTATAATCACAGAGCAGATTTCATTAAGACCACAGACTGCAAATATTAATGTTAGGACCGGAAACGTTCAGTCTTTAACAGTCACGACCACCACAGGCTGAAAGTCACCAGTTAACACGGTCACACTTCAAACCGTTACACCGGTAACAGAAACACAGAGGTTATCAGGTGTTTAATGTCTCTACGTACCGGATCAGAGTCCCGGATGAACAGCCGCTGTCAGATCCAAAGAAACTGTCCGAGTAGGTAAAATAAAGTGTAGCTCAGACTTTAGAATCTGTTTTTATCGCATAATGATTGAAAAATCACTCAAGGTCTTCACAGGACAGCATGAGCACCGGAAAGGCGTGTGCGTTCTTCTTCGTTGGTGTTTACTAACAGTTGGCAACCAGCTCAGAGGCGCATTACCGCCACCTACTGGACTGGAGTGTGGAGAGCGATAAAGGCAGAAAACGACTCAACGGCCCTCTAGATTATTTTACAGTTAATCCCAAACGTTTAAGTACAATTCCAGAAAATGGAATTGTACTTCAACTTTATTCTCTACATTTTGACGTTATTCTCAAAGTGCACGATAGAAAAAAAAATCTTCCTCCTCTCATACTATATCACTCATGTCTGGCCATAATCCTGTTCTGTACATTTTCCAGTTTGTTGCTTGCAAAAATGCTTCCAGATTTGATTTAATGCAAACCCTTAGTCAAAGTGCAACGTAGGACTTTAGTACATCTGAGATTCTGTAAACCATCACACACAACACTCACACCAACATGTAACAAGCTTGAACTCTCTGTAGCCTCCATAGACACGTCGTCTGATAAAACAGATCTGCTGAAGCAGGTGTTGTAATTATTTGGCTGTGATGATTCTCCCCTGATCTTTAGCACCGTGTTGGAACATCAAGTCTCAATCGGGCATCAGGTTTTATTAGTGTCATCAATCATATAACGATCAGATAAACTGACAGCTGTGAAACTAAACCTTGAAATAACAAGAAAGATAAACATGGGAAAGAGTTAGAAGCTCTTTTCCATCTGTAGTCTGCGGACAGATTTTAGAATTAAGCTTCCTAAAAGGAAACAGAATAAAACACGACAGGGGAAAAGAAGACAGTGATTAGGATGCAAACACCTCAAGAGGGAACATTGATAAAAACTACAAATAGAAATAACAGGAAAGTATTGGAGCGAGGAGGTAAGGAGTCACAGGTGTCCATGGCGTCCCCCGTCTGTCCCTGCAGGGGGCGCTGGAGTCCCATCGATGGCGTCCCCCGTCTGTCCCTGCAGGGGGCGCTGGAGTCTCATCGATGGCGGTCTCTGTCTGTCCCTGCAGGGGGCGCTGGAGTCCCATCGATGGCGTCCCCCGTCTGTCCCTGCAGGGGGCGCTGGAGTCCCATCGATGGCATCCCCCGTCTGTTCCTGCAGGGGGCGCTGGAGTCCCATCGATGGCGTCCCCCGTCTGTTCCTGCAGGGGGCGCTGGAGTCCCATCGATGGCGGTCTCCGTGCTGGAAATGCTGTCTCAGTCTAACTTTCAGTCAACCTAACGACAGACTGAGAGCTGGAGCTGAGGCGGGTTTTAAACCTCCTGACAAACCGTTACACCGCGCCCACCTGTCAATCAGGTCAGCTACACGCCTTATTGTGAATAACTCTTATCCTTCATCAAATCAAAACTGATGAGTCATCAAAACATTCACCCCCCGTACAGTGTGTGTCCATCCAGACATGAGATAATCACACCTATTTGGTTTTTTGAACCAGGCTGTAAACATGTTCATCTCTGCTGTAAAAACAGGCTTTTTACAATGGGTGTGTATGTGACTTCCTGTGCTTTTGCAGCCAGCCTCTAAAGATAAAGATAAACTTTATTGATCCCCCATGGGGGACATTTTTGTGTTACAGCAGCTGAAGAAAACAGGAGACGGGAATATAATTATTAAAAATAAAAATAGAAGTTAAAAATCAAACATATTTACATCAGTTAAATAAAAAAATACAACAATGAAAGTGGACACTCGAGGAACTGCAGGGTTTTACACTTCAACATCTGCTTCATTTTTCAACACTGGAGGTTGCCGCTTGGGAGGCGACATATAAAACACATTGAGTGAGCTGTACCAGACGCATGCCACAGTAGACAACTAAAGCAACAATGAGCACAGGATGAATTCACAGACAGCCACAAGGGGGCAGCAGCAGGGGGGCAGGTTTTACTAATGAGCCTCTGTTCCAAATGAGAACTAAATGAGCGGTATGTGTTGAGCTCTCTGATGAGTGTTTGGATGTTGAAATACTTTTGGAACATCTGTAACTTTGACACAAGTTTGAATAAATGATGTGATATCATCAGAGTATTCTTTAAGGTCGTGTCATGACGGCGGACATGATACGGACAGTGGGCTGTGGTGGATCTGTCACATTTAGTTCTTGTAAACACTTTGCAGACTTCACACTAAGCTCAGTCTGTAAAGTGACCTTTGAAAAACGTGCAGTAAGGTGTATTTATTGAGTGTGTCAGCTTTTTATCGGGAAGCTGCTATCAGTCGGTCCACTGATCAGGATCCTGATAAGGATTCATCAGAGCTGAAGGTTTCGTCCTTCACCCGCAGTTAGCTGATCTCAATCAGATAAACACAAGTTACACATTAAACCAGGAGGCAGCTGCAGGTGTGCAGACAGGTGAGCTGCAGTCAGTCAGTCAGTCAGGTGAAGGTGAAGATGAAGCCGGAGCTGTTCCTGGTCGTCACTGCGGTGATCTGCGCTGCCGCCAAACCTCTAAACGAGGCGGCACAGAGGAACAAACTGCTGCTCGTCTCTTTTGACGGCTTCAGGTGGGACTACGACCAGGATGTGGACACGCCGCACCTGGACCAGCTGGTACTGGACGGCGTCAAGGCCAAGTACATAACCCCCCCGATGCTGACCATGACCTCCCCGTCCCACTTCACCACCATCACAGGTAGAAACATTATCTTTAGTAATGACGTTTTTATAGGTTTTAATGACTAAAAGTTTGTGGCAGATACTCGCGGTTATAACTGAATTGTACGATTTCCCTCGCCTTTGCTCAACTGCGATGCTAATCCCATTGAGAATTCTGTAAGGAACCTGATTCGTCAACAGAGCTGTCAATCATGATGTCACATTTGTTCTTCTTTATCAAATAATTCAAACCTAAGAGCCCTTCCACAGAAATCCAGAGTCCAGGTTTGAGGCAACATTTATTTGAAATTTAAGACCTATACTGCAACCAGTCAGTAGGGGGAGCTCTAAATCGCCTGGCTTCCCTCCCAGGGGGCTGTAGCTCTGTCCATCTGAATATAAAGTCCGTTGGTCAGAACCTCTTCCCACCTTGTTTCCTGTACGTTAGGCAGATGGGTGGAGGATCACGAAGTCGTCCACAACATGATGTACAACGCCACGACGAACCAAAAAGTTTCTCACAAAGAGACGCTGACACGATCAGAGTGGTGGGACAACGGAGTTCTGCCGTTGTGGATCACAGCTCAGAACCAGGTGAGTCGACGATAATGACTAATTTTAATGTTTGTAACGCCAACAAAGAAGTTAAAATGGAAGGCAAGACTTGTTTCAGGTTTATAATTAAAACTTAGGCTTGTTTTAGAAACAATCTGACACAGGACTACTTCATGGGTAAGTATTTACTCATAAGTGTTCAAACAACAGTCTGAGTTTAAATAAAGATGCTATTCATTGAGTTGATGGAAGATATAAAAAATTAGACTGGTAACACACTAGACGAGTTTCAGGCCCCTAAAACCGAGGTAAGACTCGTAAACGGGATACTCAAGTCCAAGTAAACAGACTCGACTTCTATGCATACAGACAAATCAATAGAGTCACCTCTTGATGGCCATTAGTATGAGTTCAGCTGTAAGGCATTTGTGTTTTGGTTTATTTTCTTTTTAAGATCAAAAGTCTACATCAACATTTTACGATAGTAGATAGAAAACAAAAGGGGACCAAGGAAAGAGCCCTGAGGTACTCCCAAAGATTTTGTTTCACCGTCACTGTCCTAAAAGCATTTTTAATGGTCTCAGCGAGGAGTTTTTTAATGACCTTTTCAACAGCAGCAGCAGACACAGTTTAAAACTTGCCGAGGAAGATAGTGAAGCATTTCGATGCCTAGGGGTCAGATATTCCTCCCGGGACAAGGCGGAGACCAAAAACAGAGCTAATACTGGAGACCAAAAATCATGATGTTCCTTCCTCAATCCTCAGCTTGTGATGTAAAACTGCACATGATTTATCGTTGCCTCTTGTTACCTCAGGGTCTGAAAACCGGCTCCTTCTACTTCCCAGGAGGCGGAGCCAACTACAGTGGCCAGGCGGTCTACAGGTCACTGTCGGAGGAGTCCGGCCACCCAGACGACAACGAGACAGAGTGGCGTCAGAACATCGACGAGGTGATGAGCTGGTTCTCTGAGGAGGACTTCCACCTGGTGACGCTGTACTACGGCGAGCCGGACAACGTGGGGCACGCCAAGGGGCCGGACCACCCCAACAGGAAGAAGATCATCATGCAGATTGACCGCATCATCGGGTACCTGAGGGAGGCTATCATTCGCCATGACCTGAGCAACACTCTGAATGTCATCATCTCCTCCGACCACGGCATGACAACTGTCAAGAAGCGACCGCAGGTGGACGAGATCATCCTCAACAAATACCTCAATCTGATCCAGCACGCCAGCTTCGAGATCCTCGACTACGGGGGTTTCGGTATCTTGACGCCACGGCCGGGGAAGGAGCAGGTGGTGTTCGACGCCCTGTCCAAAGCGCCCAATCTGACAGTGTGGAAAAAGGACGAGTTTCCTGAGAGCTTCCATCTCGCCAAAAGTAAACGGCTGCCTCCCATCGTGGTCGTCGCAGATCTGGGATTCAACTTGAACTCTGTGAGTTTTCATTTTAGATCATACGCTGAATCCTTACAGGTTTTTGTTGTTTACCGGCAAAGCTGCAGCCTTTTAGTTTAAATAAATATTTAGTTTCAGTTTGATTCTTTTTGATAGAAACCTTCCTGTTGACCAAATGTAATTCTAACTGAGTCAACAGAAGAGACATTAAGCTTCATTTAACAGACTCCAGAGACCGTAGTGTTGTTGTACTCAAAATCCAAGCCCGGTCTTGAGACCACTTGTTGGAGGTCTCATCTCAGAATCGAAGGCATTTTGACTCGGTCTTGTCCAGTGTTAATCTCGTCAATTAAATAAATGCCGAAAAAATTTGTTGACGAAGGTCTTTTTAAATTAGTCAACTATGAAGATAACGAGACGAAACTCCGCACATTAACGATTTGATAAATAATATTACTCCATCATTTAATTGACGAAAATGTGACGAAATCAAAACTACATTACAAGTGAGGATTATCACGTACCCCCTCAGCTGTTCTAAAATCATTGTAAACCATAGCAGACTTCATCAAAGGTGTGTGTGTGTGTGTGTGTGTGTGGTGAGTGCAACAATGTGCGGCCTGCAGGTCTGTGAAGCTCCGCCCCCTGCAGCTTCTGATAATCAAAATAAAAGCTTGCGTCTGATTTTGTTGACTAAAATATCTGCTATTGTCGTCAACTAAAATGATGTGCAATTTTAGTCAGTGACTAATTGACTAAATTAAATCCATAACAAATGACTAATATCTGACTCAATATAAAGGACATTTTCGTCAGGAGACTATGACTAAATTAGAAAAAGGTGTGAAGATTAACACTGTTCTTGTCTCGGTCTCAAACTGGGCAGACTCTGGATTTTAAATCAAGACCCCCACCGATTGGCTATTTTTCGATGTCATTACTGTGATTAGAAGAAAAAATGCCTCTTTTCTAAAAGAACATTTGTAGTTTGATTTTTATCCACCGGTTATGTCCGCAACCTTCCCAGTGTAACGGTCTACCTGCACACAAGATGATGATTTTACATTTATATTTATGTTATTGGACTTGACTCGGTCTCGATCCCTACATGACAGACACGCGAACTGTTAAGCCGTGCGTACATTGTAGACTGATTTCAGGCCAATTTACACCACATTATCATTATATCATCATCAATCAGTTGTGGTCATAAATTGTAGGCTTTGCCACTTAATCCACCTGACTGACATTTCCTAAATCTTTTTTTCCCCTTCAGAGATTCATCGTCTACGTCAACAAGGGAGATCATGGCTATCACAACGGGGAGATGGACATGAAGACCATCTTCAGGGCCTTCGGTCCAGACTTTAAGAAGAACTTTGTGTCCGAGCCGTTTGACAGCATCCACATTTACCCTCTGATGTGTAAACTGCTGCAGATCAAACCTGAAGCACACAACGGATCACTGAGCGTCACAGAGGACTTTCTGCTGCACAGCGGTGAGTCTTTACTATGTTGTCTTCTTAAAGGTCCAATCAGTGAGCTGTGTAGAGAGTGAGATGATAAAGGTATCTTACTCTCTGATCATTAAGGAAACATGCTATGTTGAAGTGCTGGCTTCTCTGACAACAATGCAGCAGCCAGTATGTCCTCCTTCTAACTTTAGATTCTGCTCCTGAATGCTCTGGATTTGTTTGGACCAGAGAAGGTAGGCGCTTTTAAGACACGCCCCCACACGGCCGTTTTGGACGCCCCTCGGTTTGTCAGATATGAGAGCAGTTATCAGGTCAACAGGTGTTGCAGCGATGGAAGCGGTCAAGAGAAGTGGTTCAGATAGAAGTGATTGTACCCGACCTAAAAAGCCTCTGCATGTTTCTAATAAGCTCCACGAGCAGAAACGTGCTCAAACTAGGATCAATATTGGAGATGCTTTTGAAAAATGGAGAGAGGTTAGAACACAGAAAGGTTTACAGACCCATGCAGAGCTGGATAAACACTGAAGCTTCAGAGTCCACCACATGGTGACCTGAGTGAGCATCCACTCTAGAGAGGAGGGGGGGAGACAGCTCTCTATGATGTTTAGAATTTAGACTGCAGTACCCATTTTAAACACCAGGGGGCAGAGTTACATACGCTCCTTTAATCTTTTGAGTTGTTTGCACACGTGCACAAACAAAGCAGTGAGCTGCATGTGTGAATACAAACTGCTGAATTTCTAAACCTGACTTTCTCAGGCAGAGACTGAACGTAGACGTTGGAAAGCTGACATGAGACGACGTCATGGATCGATTTACTGTTTGTTAAATTTGTGCGACTCTTTTGATCTTGGAAACACTGTAATGAACGGATGTAGTTTTGTGCATTATCTGTAATAACATGTCGGAGTGCTTCATGTGAACGTGTGTTTGTTTTCAGGTGGACCATCGAGAGCTCGTCTGTCCGCCGCCCTGCTGCTGCTGTCCACGCTGCTCACCATGTTCTCGCCGCTCTAACAAGGCGACCATCACATCCACATCTCCAACATGAACTGAAACTTTTCT
>NC_089202.1:32029266-32034420 GCF_963930695.1 Labrus bergylta
ACTCCAGATTTTAAACGACTCTGAGGAGATGTTTTCTAAACTGACTTTATTCAACGTTTCATTCTCACACAGAAACACCCAAAGTGGCCTTCGCCGCCTCGCTGGGAGGAAACGGCCTGGTGAAGACGACAACGGGAAACAAAGATCTCATCTACAGGGATGTCCTGACCAACGTGGGCGGAGCTTACAACTCTGAGACAGGTGAGATATGAGAGCAGCGTGTGTCACTATAACGTGGAGACAGTAGAGATCGCCAAAAGTGCACAACGACACAGGTCGACAGCGCTCGTCGTTTATCACAAACTGCACATCGACCTTACGAAGCCCGGGTGTACGGCGTCTGTTTTATCAGACATGTGCAACATGGCGTCCACACAAAACCCTCACGTGAGAGGAGAGCTGCGTATCGATTCGATATTACACATTGATGAGAGAAATACTGAGATAACTCATCACAGACATTCTGATATTTGTTAAATAATCATGTGTTTGTATTTGTTTAAATCAAACTGACTGAAAAATGTATTTTATCGATGCATTATTCTTTAATAAACAAAGAATAAAACATGAAATACAGTATGATCAAAAGTGCAAAATTGTGCCTGACCTGAATTCACAGCACCCACAGTGCCCCCTAGTGGAGAGAGGCGTAATTACAACAAAAATTCACACTGCCTACAGTGCCCCCTAGTGGAGAGAGGCGTAATTACAACAAAAATTCACACTACCCACAGTGCCCCCTAGTGGAGAGAGGCGTCATTACAACAAAAATTCACACTACCCACAGTGCCCCCTAGTGGAGAGAGGCGTAATTACAACAAAAATTCACACTACCCACAGTGCCCCCTAGTGGAGAGAGGCGTCATTACAACAAAAATCACACTGTCTACAGTGCCCCCTAGTGGAGAGAGGCGTCATTACAACAAAAATTCACACTACCCACAGTGCCCCCTAGTGGAGAGAGGCATCATTACAACAAAAATCACACTGTCTACAGTGCCCCCTAGTGGAGAGAGGCGTCATTACAACAAAAATTCACACTACCCACAGTGCCCCCAAGTGGAGAGAGGCATCATTACAACAAAAATTCACACTACCCACAGTGCCCCCTAGTGGAGAGAGGCATCATTACAACAAAAATCACACTGTCTACAGTGCCCCCTAGTGGAGAGAGGCGTAATTACAACAAAAATTCACACTACCCACAGTGCCCCCAAGTGGAGAGAGGCATCATTACAACAAAAATCACACTGTCTACAGTGCCCCCTAGTGGAGAGAGGCGTCATTACAACAAAAATTCACACTACCCACAGTGCCCCCTAGTGGAGAGAGGCATCATTACAACAAAAATCACACTGTCTACAGTGCCCCCTAGTGGAGAGAGGCGTCATTACAACAAAAATTCACACTACCCACAGTGCCCCCTAGTGGAGAGAGGCGTCATTACAACTCAGGATTTCCCTGAATCGATATTGAATTGGGAAAATAATAACTGTAATGCATTGATGAATGGATTTCTTTAACCAGCCCTAGCTAAGAGGCAAAAGGAAAACAGGAACTCGGTTACAGACATTCATGGCTAATGTCAATCATTCGCAAAGGATTGTGGGATGGGTAGTTCCATTACGTTCAATGGCGTTTTGGCACTGAATCAAATTATTGGGGTAGCTGGTTGTCTTGGTTACAGGCTTCCATCTCTTGATATAAGGACGACGGAGGATTTGGGAAATTTACTTTCATTCAACCTTAGTTTGGTTTCCGGCCATATATTTGCGCTAATTTTGTTGTGCAGTTCAAACTTCAGTTTTAATTTGAAAATCTTGCCAAATTCTTGTCATTTCCTCCAGGTGTGTTCACAGCACCGATTCGTGGAGTCTACTACATCCGCTTCACAGCCAATGGACCCACCGACTTCCCCAGGAGCGCCGTGCTTTACAAAAACAACGTACAGATCCAGCTGATCGCCCACGAGCAGGAGTCCGGCACGGGAAGCGACACGGCGTCCAACGGCGCCACCTTGCTGCTGGAGAAGGGCGACACGTTGAAGATGGTGCTGTGGCACAACACGCAGATCTGGGACAACAGCAACCACCACAGCACCTTCAGCGGCTTCCTGCTGTTCCCCCTGTGAGCACCATGATCAAAACCTTTTGCAAACGAGTCAAAAAAGTAAACCATGTGATACGCGAAAGACACACGAAGGGTTAAATCGACCACTCACTGCGCCGCGGACGCTCCGGTGCACTTTGCGTTTGTTCAAATGAAAATATGGTCCTCTCTTTAAATGCCAATCAGCCGCATTGCAAAAAGCATCTAACTCACAAACACAGCGCTAACAGAGTGAAATAATTTGACCTTCTGCGGCGAGTTGGCGGTAAATGCGACGCAGGATTTATACAACTTCCTGTAGCTGCTACCTTGAATTATCCGTTCTCGCTCCATTCAGGAAGGAAGCTTTGTTAGAATCAAACATACAACAACACAACATCTATAACAGATATAACGTCTCTGTAAACTTCTTCCTGTGTGTTAAAGGGTGGACGAAGCTCCGACAGAGTTTAACGTTGAAACCGAGATGAAGACTCTTCAGGCTTCGATGGCACAGATTCAGACAGAAAACCGAGGTAAGACGAACGAGAGCGGGGGAATGGGGAGGGGGGACAATCGCGCTTCAGAAGCATCTTTGCCAAGTGTGAGTGAGACCTTAAACTAAGGGATTTAGGTCAAAAGACTATCTGAGTGCTTCACATAACTCTGGATCGCTTTGAATCTTAATTTGATGGTCTGGTCTGATCAGCTGAATGAGATAAAGGAATTCATTGAAATGTTGATGGTTTTGTGTTTCCAGGTTTCAAAGACAGACTTACGTTCACAGCCAACGAGTTGAAGGCCATGAGAGGTCAGTCATTCCGTTCTCTCAGCACAACTTTTCAAAATCAGAGTTATGATGCTTTCACACCTGCACAAAAATCAGGTTATAACGCTCTACACTTAAAGGTGACATCTCCTCCTCCTCCTCTTCAGTGTAAATAAGTCTCAGAGCTCCTCAAAACATGTGCGTGAAGTTTCTTGTTCTAAATCCACTCTGATCCTGTATTTGATCATGTCTATAAACCCCTCTATTTCAGCCCTGCTCAGAACAGGCTGTTTCTGTGTCTGTACCTTTAAATATGTAAATGAGCTGTGTCTGACCACGCCCCCTCTCTGGAAGGACTTGGGTGTACTTGGTCTTTCTCGCTCCATGTCCTATTGTTTACGGTGAGAAGGCAGACTCAGAGGGCAGAACAAACACCTAGCTGTGGGAGTGTCACCCACCTGGGGGAGGGGCTACTGCCCTTTGTGATGTCATGAAGGGAACATCTCCAAACGGCCTGTTTGAGCACACATTTTCTGAAAAGTGGAGCAGGCAGAAGACGGAGAGGATGGACTTTTCTCATCATTGGGGGGTTTGTAGACGGACTAGAGACACGTGTTAGAGTTAGAGGAACATGGAGAAGTGGATTATACAGAATATGTGACCTCACATTTTTTTTTACTGTAACATCCCTAAAAAGAATCGCCTTCTTCAGATCTTCTTGTGAGCTGCCGAAGTTGTAAACTAACTCAAGTGACTGACGGTCATTATTTGATGTCTGTTTTTCTCCAGATGTACCGAAGGTGGCGTTTGCTGTTTCTCTGGGAGGAAACGGTCTGCAGAAGACAACCTCCGGAAACCAAAAACTCATCTTCAAAGACGTGCTCACCAACATCGGACAGGCGTACAACTCTGAGACGGGCAGTACATTTTTTTTGGACATCGAGAACACACACACACACACACACACACACACACACACACACACACACACACACACACACACACACACACACACACACACACACACACACACACACACACACACACACACACACACACACACACACACACACCACACACACACACACACACACACACACACACACACACACACACACACGTAACCATCTGTTTAAACCCCACCTCCTCCAGGTGTGTTCACCGCGCCTACCCGTGGAGTGTACTACGTCCGCTTCACAGCCAACGCCCCCACCAACTTCCCCATGAGCGCCGTTCTCTACAAAAACAACGACGAGGTCCAGCTGATCGCCCACGAGGCGGAGTCCGGCGAGGGCAGCGACACGGCTTCCAATGGCGCCGCCCTGCTGCTGGAGCAAGGTGACACGCTCGCCCTGCAGCTGTGGCACAACACGCAGATCTGGGACAACAGCAACCACCACAGCACCTTCAGCGGATTCCTGCTGTTTCCCATGGCAACCGAAGGGATTTAAAACAGCGAGTCAACGGAGACTGACCGATGTTGAAAAAAGAGTTTGGACTTTAAAAATCAGCTCGACACATTTTTACACTTTGATGCTCAGTCAACGTGTTTGATGACCACTGAGAGGTCACATTAAAAGATTCTCTCTCGCTCATTAAGTCTCCTTTTTTTTTAGCGTCACAACTTCAAAACACATTTCAATAAAGTCGTGACGCTTGAAAGTTCTCATTAAAAAGTAAACTAGTGTTCAATCATCCAGACAAGATGCGTCCAGGTTGCAGAACTAGAAATGTGGAAAAAGGGTCTGCCCATTGTTCATGAGCAGTTTTATTTATGTGTAGATCTACAAGATCTTCACTTTCCATCCTCCTGCCCTCTGAACTGTAGATTTAAGAATAAACTCTTTAAGATCGTGTTGGTAGCGTTTAAATAATGGGTAAACCATAAAAACCTCGGTCTCGATGAGGGATGTAACAATTCACTCAACTCACGATACGATTCACGATATGATTCTTTCACGATTTATTTTACAAAATGATGAGTGAAAAAGATTCCTTTAGGGGCTGCTAACCAACTCGTCAGGGTGGTTTGGCCTGCATCATGTTGGTTGTGTTATGTGTGTAGTTCTCTGTCTTTGCACACAGTTTTTATCTGCTCTCCTCTTTCATTTTCTGTCTTGAAGCCAAAATGTTTCCTCACGGTGCCTCCTCATTTTCTAAATCTTCCTCTGCAGCTCTCAGAGATTCATTTCACTAATGCACCGGCATACCTTCACGGATGCTGACCTCTGATCGATGAATGGTTCAAAGGATGATTTTTAGAGTTTTCTATGTCAGGATGATACAAAGAAAAGCTT
>NC_089202.1:32034620-32104620 GCF_963930695.1 Labrus bergylta
AGAGAGAAAGAGCGAGAGCAGGGGAGAGAGAGAGAGAGCGAGAGAGCAGGGAGAGAGAGAGAGAGCGAGAGAGCGAGAGAGAGAGAGAGCAGGGGGAGAGAGAGGGAGAGAGAGCAAGGGGAGAGAGAGAGAGAGAGAGAGAGAGAGGGAGAGAGAGAGAGCAGGAGAGGCAAGGGGAGAGAGAGAGAGAGAGAGAGGGAGAGAGAGAGAGCAGGGGGAGAGAGAGAGCAAGGGGAGAGAGAGAGAGAGGGAGAGAGAGCAGGGGGAGAGAGAGAGCAAGGGGAGAGAGGGAGAGAGAGCAAGGGGAGAGAGAGGGAGAGGGAGAGAGAGCAAGGGGAGAGAGAGAGAGAGAGAGAGAGAGAGAGCAGGGGGAGAGAGAGCAGGGGGAGAGAGAGAGAGAGGGAGAGAGAGCAGGGGGAGAGAGAGAGCAAGGGGAGTGAGAGAGAGAGGGAGAGAGAGCAGGGGGAGAGAGAGGGAGAGAGAGAGAGAGAGAGAGAGAGAGAGAGAGAGAGGGAGAGGGAGGAGATTTTTACAGCGCTGCCAGTGACAGTAACAGTTCCTGAATGTTGTACTGTCCCTTTAAGAGGAAACCAGTTCCTGGTGGTATCATCCGGTCTCTCTGGTTCTTACTATGTTTCCTTTGGTAGCTTCGCCCAACAGACCTCCGAACGTGATGACGGGCGACATGCAGGCGCAGTACAGGAAGAGGACGGACGCCAAACACTGCAGGCTGAACGCGTCTTTGATGTCGCTCCAAAAGAACGGCGCTTTCCTCCGAACGTCGTTCACCAAACCGCCAAAGATCCTGACAGAGAAACGGAGGTCATATTTCACTCCAGAGGAAGTTACTTTCCTCAGTCTCAATCATTTGATGCAGATAAAAACAATATTTGAAAAAACATGACTTACCTTCCTGTTCTCTGCAGCTCTGGTCCGTTTGATGCTCCGCCTCCTTTATTGTGTCACAGCCGTGGGTGGAGCCATTGGGGGCAGACGCCATCTTCCTCTTCTCCTGCTCAGAGAGACAGAGAGGGTTAGAGACACAGAGGAAAGATCTCAGGTCTGAGAGAACATGGATTTATTTCATGTCAAAGATCCTCTATCTGACAGGATGCACATCAGAGATCTACTCCGTCTGACAGGATGCACATCAGAGATCTACTCCGTCTGACAGGATGCACATCAGAGATCTACTCCGTCTGACAGGATGCACAACAGAGATCTACTCCGTCTGACAGGATGCACAACAGAGATCTACTCCGTCTGACAGGATGCACAACAGAGATCTACTCCGTCTGACAGGATGCACATCAGAGATCTACTCCGTCTGACAGGATGCACAACAGAGATCTACTCCGTCTGACAGGATGCACAACAGAGATCTACTCCGTCTGACAGGATGCACATCAGAGATCTACTCCGTCTGACAGGATGCACAACAGAGATCTACTCCGTCTGACAGGATGCACAACAGAGATCTACTCCGTCTGACAGGATGCACATCAGAGATCTACTCCGTCTGACAGGATGCACATCAGAGATCTACTCCGTCTGACAGGATGCACATCAGAGATCTACTCCGTCTGACAGGATGCACAACAGAGATCTTCTCTGTTTGACAGGATGCAGGTCTCATGGTAAACTCACCTGAGACGGGACGCTCTTTGGGGGTTCGATGCGGATGGTGGGGTCCCACTCGCCTGGAGGAAGCACGGTGACCTGATCCAGGAACTCATCGATCCCTGACAGCAGGTCGTTCCGGTCCTTTGCCTTGTAGGCGACATCGTGGAAAATCTACCAGAGAGAGAAAGAGAGAGAGTGAGTGATGGAGTCCATTAACAGAATAATCAACACACCTTTAACTCCAAACTCTAAACCTGGAGCTTTGATTTTAAGTTCTCACCTCGTCGGTCATCAGAGTGGCCATGGAGCGTCCGATCTCGTGGTACTGAGGACCTTTTCCAAACGGGCCGAGCAGCAGGAAGAGAAACCTGAACGCACGAGAAGACAGAGAGTCACTGATTAATCATCAGCAGCGTCATGTAGAGAAGAAAGTTTCACCAGATATTAAAGGAAGAGCAAAAAAAAGAGCTCTGATTGAGAACAGCGTGTGTGTGTGTGTGTGTGTGTGTGTGTGTGTGTGGGGTTCACCTGGTGGGCACGGGGACCTCGGTGAGGCCGGTCAGCAGCATGGCGGGGGCGAGACGAACGAAGGCGATGATCGGTCGATCCAGGAAGTCGACTTCACCCACCAGCACGTTAGAGGCCTCTGCACCCTGAGGAATCTTCTTCATGAAGTTCATGTCCACCTGAGACACACACACACACACACACACACACTCCTTTTTAATAAAACAGCTCAGGTGAGTCACTTTGGTTTCAGGTAACCACACCGTCGTGCACCTGTTGATTTCACACAGAATTTTTTTATTTTGTTCAAGACACAAATGTCGTCGACAAATCCAGAAAAACGATAACAACAAAATCAAGACAACAGATCCAACCACAGCCTGATGATCGTTCACAAAACATCTTCACATCAAACACAGAGAACAGCTGACGCCACTGAACGACGACATGCAGCACCAAGAACAACCACAGCACAGAGAGAGCTCTCTGATTGGTCCACAGCCAGTGATTGACAGGCGAGCAGACTTACAGCGGGCCTTCTGCCGGCCGTCGGCATCAAACAAACACAGTCGCAGTCCTGCTGAAAACAACAAAACAAGTCATCGTCCAAAACACGAACACGGCGTCTCATTGGCTGATTGTCAAAGTCACATGACTAAAGAAAAAAACACCTTTTCTTTTATGAATCAAGTCACATTTCATTTTCAAAGATTTTAAATAAAAACTTTTCTATTTCAGTCTTTTTACTTTCTGAGTTCTTTCTGTAATCTGACTTGAGGTGACTTTGTTTCCTGAACACAGGGTTTCTGGGAAACCGGGTTCAAAAAATAAACACACAGAGGACTTCAGATGTCAAAGATCACTCTGATGAAGAGTTGTAATCTGCTGCATCCTTAAACCTGCAGTATGCAGCTTCCACCACCAGGGGGCTCGCAATCAAAACAAAAACAAAAGATCATGTAGAGGCTGGCGGGGAATCATGGGAGTTCTCTCCGCTACATCCCTGCAGATATAATTCAGAACAGATTGAGACGTAGCATTAGCCTGTATCCTTTAGCGGCTGCAGGAAGTCGTCTAACCCGAGTTCTGTCTCAGGTTTCATACGAATAAATCAATAAATCCATCTGACACCAAAAAGTCGCCTGCAACGAGCTGTAGACGAGATGCAGACGTCAGATTTGTGCAAAATCTGGCAACAGTGGCTCAGTCAGTAGGGACTTAGGGTTGGGAACCGGTTCAAGTCTTGATGCAGACCACAATATGGAAGCTGGTCTGGTAGCTGGAGAGGAGCCAGGGCACTTCCTGAGGACTGCAGAGAGTATATCAAATTCAGAATTCCAATAATATTGCTGATCCTCGTCAGTCGAGTCTTCTTTGGTCTCTAACAACGCTGCTCTGTTGGGGCGCTGGTGACTCAGTGGTTAGAGCGCGCGCCCCATGTATGAAGGCTGTAGTCCTCCAAGCGGGCGGCCCAGGTTCAAATCCAACCTGTTGCTCCTTTCCCGCATGTCATTCCCTACTCTCTCTGATTTCAGACTCTATCCACTGTCCTCTCTCTCTCTCTCTGGTTTCTGACTCTATCCACTGTCCTCTCTCTCTCTGGTTTCAGACTCTATCCACTGTCCTCTCTCTCTCTCTGGTTTCAGACTCTATCCACTGTCCTCTCTCTCTCTCTGGTTTCTGACTCTATCCACTGTCCTCTCTCTCTCTCTGGTTTCAGACTCTATCCACTGTCCTCTCTCTCTCTCTGGTTTCTGACTCTATCCACTGTCCTCTCTCTCTCTCTGATTTCAGACTCTATCCACTGTCCTCTCTCTCTCTCTGGTTTCAGACTCTATCCACTGTCCTCTCTCTCTCTCTGGTTTCAGACTCTATCCACTGTCCTCTCTCTCTCTCTGGTTTCAGACTCTATCCACTGTCCTCTCTCTCTGGTTTCAGACTCTATCCACTGTCCTCTCTCTCTGGTTTCTGACTCTATCCACTGTCCTCTCTCTCTCTCTGGTTTCTGACTCTATCCACTGTCCTCTCTCTCTCTCTGGTTTCAGACTCTATCCACTGTCCTCTCTCTCTCTGGTTTCAGACTCTATCCACTGTCCTCTCTCTCTCTGGTTTCAGACTCTATCCACTGTCCTCTCTCTCTCTGGTTTCAGACTCTATCCACTGTCCTCTCTCTCTCTCTGGTTTCAGACTCTATCCACTGTCCTCTCTCTCTCTCTGGTTTCAGACTCTATCCACTGTCCTCTCTCTCTCTCTCTCTCTGGTTTCAGACTCTATCCACTGTCCTCTCTCTCTCTCTCTCTGGTTTCTGACTCTATCCACTGTCCTCTCTCTCTCTCTCTGGTTTCTGACTCTATCCACTGTCCTCTCTCTCTCTCTGGTTTCAGACTCTATCCACTGTCCTCTCTCTCTCTGGTTTCAGACTCTATCCACTGTCCTCTCTCTCTCTGGTTTCAGACTCTATCCACTGTCCTCTCTCTCTGGTTTCAGACTCTATCCACTGTCCTCTCTCTCTCTCTGGTTTCTGACTCTATCCACTGTCCTCTCTCTCTCTCTGGTTTCAGACTCTATCCACTGTCCTCTCTCTCTCTCTGGTTTCTGACTCTATCCACTGTCCTCTCTCTCTCTCTGATTTCAGACTCTATCCACTGTCCTCTCTCTCTCTCTGGTTTCAGACTCTATCCACTGTCCTCTCTCTCTCTCTGGTTTCAGACTCTATCCACTGTCCTCTCTCTCTCTCTGGTTTCAGACTCTATCCACTGTCCTCTCTCTCTGGTTTCAGACTCTATCCACTGTCCTCTCTCTCTGGTTTCAGACTCTATCCACTGTCCTCTCTCTCTCTCTGGTTTCTGACTCTATCCACTGTCCTCTCTCTCTCTCTGGTTTCTGACTCTATCCACTGTCCTCTCTCTCTCTGGTTTCAGACTCTATCCACTGTCCTCTCTCTCTCTGGTTTCAGACTCTATCCACTGTCCTCTCTCTCTCTCTGGTTTCAGACTCTATCCACTGTCCTCTCTCTCTCTCTCTCTCTGGTTTCAGACTCTATCCACTGTCCTCTCTCTCTCTCTCTCTGGTTTCTGACTCTATCCACTGTCCTCTCTCTCTCTCTCTGGTTTCTGACTCTATCCACTGTCCTCTCTCTCTCTCTGGTTTCAGACTCTATCCACTGTCCTCTCTCTCTCTGGTTTCAGACTCTATCCACTGTCCTCTCTCTCTCTGGTTTCAGACTCTATCCACTGTCCTCTCTCTCTGGTTTCAGACTCTATCCACTGTCCTCTCTCTCTCTGATTTCAGACTCTATCCACTGTCCTCTCTCTCTGGTTTCAGACTCTATCCACTGTCCTCTCTCTCTCTCTCTGGTTTCTGACTCTATCCACTGTCCTCTCTCTCTCTGGTTTCTGACTCTATCCACTGTCCTCTCTCTCTCTCTGGTTTCTGACTCTATCCACTGTCCTCTCTCTCTCTGGTTTCAGACTCTATCCACTGTCCTCTCTCTCTCTCTGGTTTCAGACTCTATCCACTGTCCTCTCTCTCTCTCTGGTTTCTGACTCTATCCACTGTCCTCTCTCTCTCTCTGGTTTCTGACTCTATCCACTGTCCTCTCTCTCTCTCTGGTTTCAGACTCTATCCACTGTCCTCTCTCTCTCTCTGGTTTCTGACTCTATCCACTGTCCTCTCTCTCTCTCTGATTTCAGACTCTATCCACTGTCCTCTCTCTCTCTCTGGTTTCAGACTCTATCCACTGTCCTCTCTCTCTCTCTGGTTTCAGACTCTATCCACTGTCCTCTCTCTCTCTCTGGTTTCAGACTCTATCCACTGTCCTCTCTCTCTGGTTTCAGACTCTATCCACTGTCCTCTCTCTCTGGTTTCAGACTCTATCCACTGTCCTCTCTCTCTCTCTGGTTTCTGACTCTATCCACTGTCCTCTCTCTCTCTCTGGTTTCTGACTCTATCCACTGTCCTCTCTCTCTCTGGTTTCAGACTCTATCCACTGTCCTCTCTCTCTCTGGTTTCAGACTCTATCCACTGTCCTCTCTCTCTCTGGTTTCAGACTCTATCCACTGTCCTCTCTCTCTCTGGTTTCAGACTCTATCCACTGTCCTCTCTCTCTCTCTGGTTTCAGACTCTATCCACTGTCCTCTCTCTCTCTCTCTCTCTGGTTTCAGACTCTATCCACTGTCCTCTCTCTCTCTCTCTCTGGTTTCTGACTCTATCCACTGTCCTCTCTCTCTCTCTCTGGTTTCTGACTCTATCCACTGTCCTCTCTCTCTCTCTGGTTTCAGACTCTATCCACTGTCCTCTCTCTCTCTGGTTTCAGACTCTATCCACTGTCCTCTCTCTCTCTGGTTTCAGACTCTATCCACTGTCCTCTCTCTCTCTGATTTCAGACTCTATCCACTGTCCTCTCTCTCTGGTTTCAGACTCTATCCACTGTCCTCTCTCTCTCTCTCTGGTTTCTGACTCTATCCACTGTCCTCTCTCTCTCTGGTTTCTGACTCTATCCACTGTCCCCTCTCTCTCTGGTTTCAGACTCTATCCACTGTCCTCTCTCTCTCTGGTTTCAGACTCTATCCACTGTCCTCTCTCTCTCTGATTTCAGACTCTATCCACTGTCCTCTCTCTCTCTCTGGTTTCTGACTCTATCCACTGTCCTCTCTCTCTCTGGTTTCTGACTCTATCCACTGTCCTCTCTCTGGTTTCTGACTCTATCCACTGTCCCCTCTCTCTCTGGTTTCTGACTCTATCCAGTGTCCTCTCTCTCTCTGGTTTCTGACTCTATCCACTGTCCTCTCTGGTTTCAGACTCTATCCACTGTCCTCTCTCTCTCTGATTTCAGACTCTATCCACTGTCCTCTCTCTGGTTTCTGACTCTATCCACTGTCCCCTCTCTCTCTGATTTCAGACTCTATCCACTGTCCTCTCTCTCTCTCTGGTTTCTGACTCTATCCAGTGTCCTCTCTCTCTCTGGTTTCTGACTCTATCCACTGTCCTCTCTGGTTTCTGACTCTATCCACTGTCCTCTCTCTCTCTGATTTCAGACTCTATCCACTGTCCTCTCTCTCTCTCTGGTTTCTGACTCTATCCACTGTCCTCTCTCTCTCTGGTTTCAGACTCTATCCACTGTCCTCTCTCTCTCTCTCTGGTTTCTGACTCTATCCACTGTCCTCTCTCTGGTTTCTGACTCTATCCACTGTCCCCTCTCTCTCTGGTTTCTGACTCTATCCAGTGTCCTCTCTCTCTCTGGTTTCTGACTCTATCCACTGTCCTCTCTGGTTTCAGACTCTATCCACTGTCCTCTCTCTCTCTGATTTCAGACTCTATCCACTGTCCTCTCTCTGGTTTCAGACTCTATCCACTGTCCTCTCTCTCTGGTTTCAGACTCTATCCACTGTCCTCTCTCTCTCTCTGGTTTCAGACTCTATCCACTGTCCTCTCTCTCTGGTTTCAGACTCTATCCACTGTCCTCTCTCTCTCTCTCTGGTTTCTGACTCTATCCACTGTCCTCTCTCTCTCTCTGGTTTCTGACTCTATCCACTGTCCTCTCTCTCTCTGGTTTCAGACTCTATCCACTGTCCTCTCTCTCTCTCTGGTTTCAGACTCTATCCACTGTCCTCTCTCTCTCTCTGGTTTCAGACTCTATCCACTGTCCTCTCTCTCTCTCTGGTTTCTGACTCTATCCACTGTCCTCTCTCTCTCTCTGGTTTCTGACTCTATCCACTGTCCTCTCTCTCTCTGGTTTCAGACTCTATCCACTGTCCTCTCTCTCTCTCTGGTTTCAGACTCTATCCACTGTCCTCTCTCTCTGGTTTCTGACTCTATCCACTGTCCTCTCTCTCTCTCTGGTTTCAGACTCTATCCACTGTCCTCTCTCTCTCTCTGGTTTCAGACTCTATCCACTGTCCTCTCTCTCTCTGGTTTCAGACTCTATCCACTGTCCTCTCTCTCTCTCTGGTTTCAGACTCTATCCACTGTCCTCTCTCTCTCTGGTTTCTGACTCTATCCACTGTCCTCTCTCTCTCTGGTTTCTGACTCTATCCACTGTCCTCTCTCTCTCTCTCTGGTTTCTGACTCTATCCACTGTCCTCTCTCTCTCTCTCTGGTTTCTGACTCTATCCACTGTCCTCTCTCTCTCTCTGGTTTCTGACTCTATCCACTGTCCTCTCTCTCTGGTTTCTGACTCTATCCACTGTCCTCTCTCTCTGGTTTCTGACTCTATCCACTGTCCTCTCTCTCTGGTTTCTGACTCTATCCACTGTCCTCTCTCTCTGGTTTCTGACTCTATCCACTGTCCTCTCTCTCTCTCTGGTTTCAGACTCTATCCACTGTCCTCTCTCTCTGGTTTCTGACTCTATCCACTGTCCTCTCTCTCTGGTTTCTGACTCTATCCACTGTCCTCTCTCTCTGGTTTCTGACTCTATCCACTGTCCTCTCTCTCTGGTTTCTGACTCTATCCACTGTCCTCTCTCTCTCTCTGATTTCAGACTCTATCCACTGTCCTCTCTCTCTCTGGTTTCTGACTCTATCCACTGTCCTCTCTCTCTGGTTTCTGACTCTATCCACTGTCCTCTCTCTCTCTGGTTTCAGACTCTATCCACTGTCCTCTCTCTCTCTCTGGTTTCTGACTCTATCCACTGTCCTCTCTCTCTCTCTCTGGTTTCTGACTCTATCCACTGTCCTCTCTCTCTCTCTGATTTCAGACTCTATCCACTGTCCTGTCTCTACAATAAAGTCACAAAAATAAATCTGAATAAAAAACAACAAACACTGCTCTGCCAAATGCACATCGTCTGTGACGAGGTGTAATAACTAGAGGTGGGAAAAAAAGACATTTAAAAATCAAGATTCTTCTCTTGTAAGATTTAAACTCGATTCATAACTTCCAAAACTCGATCCAAAACTTGTTTTTATTTATTTTATTGGGGGCTAATCAGTCACTCCCTGCTAAGTGCTAAAGCTAGCTTTGTAACTCAGTAGAATGCCAAATAGAGCAACAAGAAATTCAGCCAGTCTCACAGATGACTGGAGAAGATGCTGAAGTTTGAACTAATTCATAACTAGATCCATGGATCAATGAATCCAGAATCTTTTGAATCGAGACAGATTCCCTGCCCTCATAATAACTGCAGTTACAGACAGAAACCTTTAGAGGGCGCCAAAGCCCAGTTTCCTGTGCAGAGCCTTCAGCAGGCGACGCTCTTTGTCTGCAGGATAGACGGTTCAAACATGGACCAGGTCTGAGTGATGTCACAGGTCTGAGTGATGTCACAGGTCTGAGTGATGTCACAGGTCTGAGTGATGTCACACTTCAGGTTTCTGAGGTGGGCTTTATGAAGCTCGTCGATGGCGGCCTCCATATTAGAAACAGAAACGGGCAGAGAGCAGTTTTCACCTTGCTGAAGTCCACCGTGCTGTTCTCTCGGCTGCCTCCGTTGATACGACTCTCGCCGTTCTTGTTGTTGTCGAGGTTTCCCGGAGCTGAGTGAGGGGACGCCAGCAGACCTGCAGCGACAGGAAGTGAAGTTACACTCTAAACAGAAAGACATAACAAGCTGAGGGAAGATAACATGATGCACACATCTGCTGACGTGTCAGGTGTTTACTTCATGTTCCATTTAGAGTCAAAGAGACCAGGAAGAGGGGAGGAGTTAGGGGCGGGGCTACAAGATGCTAACTACAATAGAGACTTAGCAATGTGTCTCCATCGTGTCGTCCATGTGTGGTCACTTCATCCCAAAAACAAAAACACAGACTCTCAGATTTGAAGCTTTAAAACGTTCAAACAGCCGAGTCCACCTCTCACAGACAGTCTGTGGTTTAAATGTTTATTTGTGTTTGAAGCTCAAACACTCCAATCAAACAGTTTGAGAGAAGCCTTTGTTTTAGGGGAAACTCTGGTTTACACACATTCACAAACTTCACCTGCTGTTCAGTGATGGAGGGCACCGAGGCAATACTCACCAAGTGACCTCGCACAACACCGACTTCAATACATGAAGCGGCGACCCTCAGGTTCCCAACCCGAGGTCCACACACACTGAGTTTCTGCCGCTGCTTTGGAAATGATGATGACCCCATTTAGCATCAAGCTAGTGCTAGCATTAGCAGATGACTTGGAAAAATCTGAACTGTGTGACCCTGAAGTATCCAGCTGACACTTTGTCATCGTGTTTCCTCTGCAGGTTAAACTTTAATGAAAGAAGCATCGTTAGCCGTCACGCTCTCTGACTCCTTCCTGTTTGTCTGAACTTCACAGTTTTAAACCTGTGAGCTTCAGCACATGAACACATGTAATCTCTGCTTCACTTCCTGGATCAGTGATCGTCTGAGCATCCTGGATGTTAAAACTCGCTGACTCTGCAGCTGCTGCAAGTCAGTGCTGACCCGACAGGAAGCGCACCAGACGGGGAACGTTCCTCGAGACTCACTGCGGATATTAAACGTTAATCAACAGTTTCATAGCTCCGAACAGGTGCACTCAGGTGAGAACAAACATCCAATCAGAACGCAGCTGAGATCAAATCCTCATCAGACTCTGGTAATCTCTGGTTGAGTTTTTTTTCAGGGATTTTCTGACTCCATTTCTCTCCTGAGCTGTTTTTAGATGTTGGACTCTAAATCGTAAACTCGCCCAAACCGCGAGCACCGTCAGCCACAACGATGACATCGTGCTTTAAATATCATTAACGCCCAGAGAGCGCCGTGGTCTCACCGTTGCGTTCCAGTAGATGAGGGTCCGAGTGTTTCTTGCCGATGTCAGCGAACGAGCGGACCAGCGGGATCCTGTTGCTCAGCTTCTTCTCATTCTGATGGTGATGGCGTCTCAACATGGCCTCCCTCACCTTCTCCCGACCGTCCTCCTCCAGCTGGCCTGACACCAGCATGCTGTCGATCACCATATCTACACGGGGAGAAGAGCGGTTAGCTAACACGCTACAAAGCACGGACGCAACGAGGCACCCCTCGGTGGTCCGCACATCAGAAAATAATCTGGTGTCAGTAGACGATGTTATTTGTTGTAAGGCAAGTTTATTTATGTGGCACATTTCAACAGCAAGGCAATTCAAAGTGCTTCACACAAGATATGAAAAGCATCATGACAGAGGAAAGAAAAGAAACATTAAAATAGAACATTTAAAAATATCACTGAAATTATTAAATCTGAAAATATGTTCAAAAAATAATAATTCAAATGAAATGAATTGAAATAAATAAAGTAAAACTATAAAAAGAGTTCAAAGTTACAGTGCAGAGTTAAAGTTTAAAATCTTATTAAAGCTGTTTAATGAAAGGCTGTAAACAGGTGAGTCTTCAACCTGGATTTAAAAGAGCTGAGAGTTTCAGCAGACCTGCAGTTTTCTGGGAGTTCGATCCAGATATAAGGAGCATAGAAGCTGAACGCTGCTTCTCCATGTTTGGTTCTGACTCTGGGGACAGAGAGCAGACCTGTCCCAGACCACCTGAGCGGTCTGGATGGTTCCTAATCAGTCAGGAGGTCACTGATGTATTTTGGCCCTAAACCATTAAGCGCTTTATAACCCAGCACCATGATTTTAAAGTCTATTCTCTGACAGACTGGGAGCCAGTGTAAAGACCTCAGAACTGGACTGATGTGATCCATTTTCTTGGTTTAGGTGAGGACTCTAGCAGCAGCGTTCTGGATCAGCTGCAGTTGTCTGACTGATGTTTTAGGCAGACCTGTAAAGACACTGTTGCAGTAATCAAGACGACTGAAGATAAAAGCATGGACACATTTTTCCAGGTCCTGCTGGGACATAAGTCCTCTAATTCTTGATGTGTTCTTCAGGTGATAGTAGGCTGATTTTGTAATTGTCTTAATGTGGCTTTTGAAATTGAGGTCTGAGTCCATCACTACTCCCAGATTTCTTGCCTGGTTTGTGGTTTTAAGTCTTACTGACTGAAGCTGATTGCTGACTCGTAGTCGCTCCAACTTTGCTCCAAAAACAACAACCTCAGTTTTGTCTAAATTCCCCCAAAAAAATCACCAATATATTGATTCATTACAAACACCGTGAATACATTAAAAACCGCATTGACCTGCGATCTCCTCGATTGTGTTGGCTCTCATGTCGAGCAGCACGGTGCCGTTCAGGATGCACGACCGCAGCTCGAAGAGACTGTGGAGCGACAGCGTGGCCACGTACGGTTTACTCCATCGCTCACCTCCGTCCTCCACGTCCTCCTCAAACTTCAGCCACCTGAAACACAACGACCACGGGTCACACCTCACAGACTCAGCAGGATTATCACTAAAACAGGAGTTCTCTGTTTTGTTGCAGGTCGTTTTTCAAAATAAAAGCATCATTTCTAATGTAGTAAAACAGCGTGCAATAAAGTATTAAGGGAAAAAAAAAGCATAATTTCTTCTTCCTGATTCCACCGAGCTGCTCGGATCAGTTTGAGTCCTGAAATGTTTGAGGCATGAAAAGACGTGTGTTCTGATCCCCGTCAGTCCCACAGGAGTTATGAAGGACTCCTGAATAAAAACAGGTTAATCCGACTCACCGAGCGAGGGATGAGCTATGTAAACAAAGTGAAGTTATTACAAACAGAAGACAAAGATGTGACTGAGGCCTTTAATCCTCAACAATCTGAATGTAAACAAAGAGTGTGTCCTCACCTGGCGGTCTCCTTCCACTCTGTGAAGTCTCCATCCCTGAAGGCGAGCTCGTCCAGCTCGGTGAAGAGGTCGTGGGGGACGTGCTCCTCGTCTCCGTCCTCCGTCCCGAGGATGAACTGGACTCTCTGAGACGGCGTGTCTGCAGGGACAGAATCACATCAATCTTTTATTTTGACTTGTTTTTTATTTCAGTTTCAGCTCGTTGAACCTCCAGGTAAAAATATGAGTTAAGATTAACCGAGTTCAAAAGAGGCGCCGATGAAATTGTAAATATGGATCAGCTGCTTCTATCAGTAACTCGGGTTGATGTCATCACGCACACACTGAGGAGAGCGATACAAACCGTTTGAGGGCGACTCTCGGCCGTCCTCCCGGTCCTCCCGGTCCCGTCGTTTGCGGTGATGTCGGTGTCCTCGGTGGCGGTGCCGTCTTCGACTCTGTCGGCCCAGAGGGACGTGCACGCCGACGTACACGGCCCTGTGACCTGGAGGGAAGTGAACACACATTACCAGGTAAACTTTATGAAATCCATTTATTAAAAGAAGTCAAAACAAAACAGAAGCTTACACAAAGACGACTGAAGTAACATGAGACGTTTTTATTTTTTAACATGGGATAATTAAGGATGAAAAAAAGGCCTTTAGGCCGGGTTCATTCAAGTCATCTTGGATGAATCTGGTGCTAACAGAGACTCACTCTCCAGTTCCTCCTTCTCAAAGTTGGTGTTGAGGGTGGAGCTGGTCTTCCCCTGGTCGAGCACGGCCTCCTCATCGTTTCCCTGTAGAACAAACAGAAAGGTCTTCTTATTGGTCAGGAAGCAGCTTTCAGATTTATTAAATTAACATATTTGTATTTATCACAGAAGCTGACCTCTTCTGTTTCCTTTTAAATATTTTAAATCATTTTTATGTTTTCATGGATGTCAGGCTTCACTTTCCCTCCCTGACTCTTCCTGCACACATCTCGTTCACTCTTTCATCGACCACATTAATGTACGGTATCTTCCTCCTGTTAAAACTTTATCTACATCGAGCTCTGCAGCTCTCTGGCCCCGCCCACATCCACAACATGATGTCACGGCTGATGTAAACAGGAAGTGCTCTGACAGCTGGAGGAGACAGACAGACAGAAAAACAAACAAGATGGAGGAAATATGATCTCAGTGTCTATCGTGTACAGACACACACATGACAACACACAAAGTGAGATATGTGTGAAACAGGAAGTGCTACTACATGCTGGTTGGTTGTTACTCTGCTGTGACTGTGAGCTCAAAGGCCCACACTCTCTCTCTCTCTCTCTCTCTCTCTCTCTCTCTCTCTCTCTCTCTCTCTCTCTCTCTCTCTCTCTCTCTCTGAGCGTTCAGAAGGAACAGAACAAGTCGATACTGGATAATTAAATGAAGAACGTGACACTTTCTGATCCAGTACATGAGCTCCAGCATGTTAGGCCACGCCTCCTCCATACTGAAGCCTCCAGAGACACACCTCCAACCCCCCCCCCACTCACTTTCACATGAAGGAGTTATCAATTAAAACGCATCATAATTAAACACCAAGAGGTGGACAAACTGTCCTCTGCTCGAGCTGCGATCCCGTGTGCTGCATTGTTGTTAGCATGCTAATGTTAGCGCTCTTCAGTCAGCTCGTAGCTTCACATTGTTGTGTTAGCGTGCTAATGTTAGCGCTCTTTAGTCAGCTCGTAGCTTCACATTGTTGTGTTAGCATGCTAATGTTAGCGCTCTTCAGTCAGCTCGTAGCTTCACATTGTTGTGTTAGCGTGCTAATGTTAGCGCTCTTCAGTCAGCTCGTAGCTTCACATTGTTGTGTTAGCGTGCTAATGTTAGCGCTCTTCAGTCAGCTCGTAGCTTCACATTGTTGTGTTAGCGTGCTAATGTTAGCGCTCTTTAGTCAGCTCGTAGCTTCACATTGTTGTGTTAGCGTGCTAATGTTAGCGCTCTTTAGTCAGCTCGTAGCTTCACATTGTTGTGTTAGCATGCTAATGTTAGCGCTCTTCAGTCAGCTCGTAGCTTCACATTGTTGTGTTAGCGTGCTAATGTTAGCGCTCTTCAGTCAGCTCGTAGCTTCACATTGTTGTGTTAGCGTGCTAATGTTAGCGCTCTTTAGTCAGCTCGTAGCTTCACGTTGTTGTGTTAGCATGCTAATGTTAGCGCTCTTTAGTCAGCTCGTAGCTTCACGTTGTTGTGTTAGCATGCTAATGTTAGCGCTCTTCAGTCAGCTTGTAGCTTCACATTGTTGTGTTAGCATGCTAATGTTAGCGCTCTTCAGTCAGCTCGTAGCTTCACGTTGTTGTGTTAGCATGCTAATGTTAGCGCTCTTTAGTCAGCTCGTAGCTTCACGTTGTTGTGTTAGCATGCTAATGTTAGCGCTCTTTAGTCAGCTCGTAGCTTCACATTGTTGTGTTGGCATGCTAATGTTAGCACTCTTCAGTCAGCTTGTAGCTTCACATTGTTGTGTTAGCATGCTAATGTTAGCGCTCTTCAGTCAGCTCGTAGCTTCACGTTGTTGTGTTAGCATGCTAATGTTAGCGCTCTTTAGTCAGCTCGTAGCTTCACGTTGTTGTGTTAGCATGCTAATGTTAGCGCTCTTCAGTCAGCTCGTAGCTTCACGTTGTTGTGTTAGCATGCTAATGTTAGCGCTCTTTAGTTAGCTCGTAGCTTCACATTGTTGTGTTAGCATGCTAATGTTAGCGCTCTGTAGTCAGCTCGTAGCTTCACATTGTTGTGTTAGCATGCTAATGTTAGCGCTCTTCAGTCAGCTCGTAGCTTCACATTGTTGTGTTAGCATGCTAATGTTAGCGCTCTTCAGTCAGCTCGTAGCTTCACATTGTTGTGTTAGCATGCTAATGTTAGCGCTCTTTAGTCAGCTCGTAGCTTCACATTGTTGTGTTAGCATGCTAATGTTAGCGCTCTTTAGTTAGCTCGTAGCTTAGCATTTCATGTAAACTGACACAGAATGAGCGTGATCTAAAAACTCTTACTAACATCCAAATAATCAGTGAGTATGTTCTTCTTCTTCTCTCTAGTTCTTGACTAAAACAGCTTTTATACACAAGGGGAGGAGCCGGCCGTCCCGTCCATGTAAACACGGCTCTGACAACAACACAGCCAGCGGGACTCGAGCTTCTCCCTCATTGTAGACAGTCAGGACTCAGAGACACATTTACACAGGACACACTTCATGATTTATTGATGTGGAATACTTCTCTGGTCAAAACAAGTAAGAAGGAGAACATACTGACTGCTGCATGTTTCCTTAATGTGTGATGAGAGAAGTTTCCAGAGGACTAAACTGTGTAACCACAGTTATGAGTTAAAGATAAACAACAGATGCCTCTCTGTGATAAAAACTTACACGGTGTGTATTTGAATAAAAAAGTCTCTCTCTCTCTCTCTCGTGTGGGTTCACTTACTCTCCACCTATCATCGAGCTGTTTCCTGTTTAACTCATTTCCTTAAATGTTTCGTGATGAGGTCCAACACGTCCCTCATGTTGAGTTTAAAGACCCTCTGTGTGCACTCATTACCACCAAACACAACCTGTGACTTGTTCTGATTACACACTCTGAGAAGTCACACAGATCTGACCTGAAGTCCAACACGCCCAAATATTGTGCCATTTCTTCTTTTGAATTTCCAAACGTTGCAGGTTAACGCCTGCACACAGTCGAAATCTCGTATTAAAAATCTCTCTCTCTCTCAAAAACAAGTCTTTAACCTGTTTCTGTACCAATACGTTTCCCATGTATTTGTGCAAATCGACCGTCTCTTTGGCTGAAAGGGATTGTGTTTAAGCTTTGGTAAGTTTCTACCCTCAGGCATCAGTTTAATTTAAAACCCTCTGAAGTCACTAAGGACAAACATGTCCACTTCCAAAAAACTGCTATAAAAAAAGAACAGATTGATATTTTTTTCTACTTTTATCTGTATAAATCTCTTAAATAACTTCAGCCCTGCTCAAAAAGAATCATGTAATCAAACTGGCATTTAAAGGGTTAAATTCCTAAAACTGATTGAATGTTTGATAGTTTTGAGCAGCGCTGAAGTTGTTTAAGAGATTTATGCAGAGAAATATCAATCTGTTCTATTTTTATATCAGTATTTTGTAAGTGGACATTTTTGTCCTTAGTGACTTCAGAGGGTTGTAAACATGTTTCAGTGTTCTATTGATCTTTTTAAAAACATTAAAATGTTCATTCCAAAATGTGTCAAGAGACAAACTTTCTTATAAAACATGTGTGTACTAACAGACAAAATGATGGACAGATGAAGAGGAGACATTTGACCAAATGGACTAAAATGTCCATAATGATGGAAGAGGGTTAAAAACAAGTGGTGGCAAAAAGTATTGAAGATGGGGGGCCATAGTAGTGTGGTGGTGGGTGCGTGCACCCCATGTACCGAGACTGGGGCGGCAGTAGCTCAATCTGTAGGTACAAGTCTCGCTGTGGACCGTAGTATGGAAGTTTGTTTGGTAGCTGGAGAGGTGCCAGGGGACTTTCTGAGAACTGCTGAGGAGGTGCTCCTGAGCAAGGCATCAAATCCCCAACCTTAACAGCTTTGTGTCTGAGAAGCATGTCTCTAATAACACTTTAAAAGAAGAATTTCCCTCAGGGATTAATAAAGTATGAAAAAATAAAAACCACTGGTGGCAGTGGTTTGTGCACGTGCCCCACGTATGGAGGCTATGGTCTTCCAAGCGGGCGGCCCAGGTTCAAATCCAGCCAATGGCTACTTTCCCGCATGTCATTCCCTACTCTCTCTGTCCTATCTCTATATTAAAGGCACAAAAAGCCAAAAAATAAATCTTAAAAAAAAAAAAAAAAAAAGAGTGCTCCAAGCGGGCGGCCCGGGTCTGGGTTCAGCCTGTGTCTCCTTTCCTGCTTGTCGTTCCTCATCCTCTCTCTCTCTCTGTCCACTGTCTCCTCTCTCACTAATAATAAAGAGCCCCAAAAATAAACCTTGAAAAAAACTAAGTATGGAAGATGTTGTTGACCTCGCCTAGTTGCCAACGTCTTTGTGCAAGTCACACAACCTTGTCTCTCTCTCTTTGGTCAAAATGATGACTGAAGATCTGTAGGTTATTTTTGATTAAGTTTTGGTACTTTTTGTTTCCATTAATCATTAAAATAACAGAGGCTGGGGCGCCCGATAGCCTAGTGGTTATACGTCTCGCTCCATGTATGGAGGCAATAATCCTCGTCGCAGCGGGCGTGGGTTTGAATCTAGCCATGGTCATCCCCCCCACGCTCGTGCGGGGGTTAGCCCTCCAAGTTTCCTGCTTGTCATTCTCTCTCTATCCCACGTTTCTGACTCTGTCCACTGTCCTCTGTCTCAGGCATAAAAATCCAAAAATAAACCATCAGTCAATAAAATAACAAAGACTGGGGCTCTGGGTAGCCTACTGGTTATTCCCCGGAGGAAACAGTCCTCCTTTGCGGTTGCCAGTGCAGCGGCTGGGTTCGAATCCAGCCTCGGCCCTTTACTGTGTATCTCTCTCCTCCCTATGTTTCCTCTCTCTCTTCACCTGTGCTTTCCAACAAACAAAGATTGTGGTTCTTTTTTTTGTTTTTTTAAAAGGTGGTGGGGCACTGGTGCATCAGTGGTTTGGTACGACCCATGTATGGAAGCTGTAGTCTTCCAAGTGGGCGGCCCAGGTTCAAATCCAACCTGTGGCTCCCTTCCTGCAGGTTGTTCCCCTCTCTCTCTCTCTATCCACTGTCCTATCTCTCTAATAAAAAGGCCCAAAAAGCCCAAAAATAAACCTTTAAAAAAAAAAACGAAAAGTTGAAAAAGTATTGTCAAAGTATTGGTGCAATCTCTCCCTCTTTTGCCATGGGGTTAAAAAAGTGACAATCTGTTTTTTAAGTTTTAGTACATGATATAATAATAATAAGAATAATAATATAAAAAATGCAGAGTGCAGGGTTTTCAAATATGTGGTATCTACAAGTACCCAAAGTTTACCAGAGTGTAAACCTCACACAGTCAGTCTTAAAGAGTGAGACACGAACAGCAGATACTCACCAGGGACACGGCTCTGGAAACTCTCAGACTGACAATATCTCCCCAAAAGTCTCCCATTGCTGCTCTTTCCAAAACACACTCGATCGAGTCAAACAAACTCTCCTCTGGAACCAGAAACACTCTGCAGGAGGAACTGAGAAAACAAAGAAACCCCTCAGGCAGCGACCTCCTCGCAGTGTGAAAATCCAGCCGCTGTGACAGGAAGTGAGTACGGGCAGCAGCGGCGCGTGGGTCTGCGAGTCGTCCAGGTTGAGATGTCAATACAGCTGTAGAGACTCGGCAAAGACTTGTGTATTTATAGCCGAGAACGAGGGAGAGAGAGAGAGAGAGAGAGAGCTGCTTCAGTGAGCGAGCAGTCAGCCTGAAGTCTGCAAACACAGCAGGAAAACACACACACACACACACACACACACACACACACACACACACACACACACACACACACGGGGGCGGGGCTTCAAAGAACAAGTCACACAGAGCAGGAAAAAAGAAGTGAGACAACCAAGAGGTACTTTCACAACAACTACTGTACTCAGTTCATCTGTCAATATGTCGAGTCCCAAGTCCATCCAAACAAGTCCCAAGTCCAAACCAATGAGTCTGAAATCAAATAGAAAGTCAATAAAGGACAACACCTTCAAAAGGGACAGTGAAGCCTAAAGCATATACCAACATGCTAACAACAAGTCAGAAGTCAAGTCCATCCAAACAAGTCCCAACTCAATACCAATGAGTCCTAAAATCATATTGAAAGTCAATTAAGGACAATACCGTAAAAAGGGACAGTCAAACCTAGAGACAAAAACCAAGTCACAAGTCAAGTCCCAAGTCATGACAAACAAGTTTAAGTCTTTAGTCCCAAGTCAAAACCAACAGGTCCGCATTCAAGTCCAAAGTCAAGACGAGCATGCCCAAAGTCAGGCTCTGAATAAACAAAAAGAAGTCAAGGCCATCATTAAGTCAAGACCAGTAAATCTCAAGTCAAATCTCAAGACAAGTCCAAGTCTAGTCCCGAGTCAAGACCTGTAAGTCTCAAGTGAAAAGCAAGACCTAAGATTAATAAGTCAAAGGTCTAGTCCCAAGTCCAGACCACCAGATGCAAAGAAATCTCTCTTTTAAAGTTTCTGACTGAAGTCCTCTGAGCTCCCACGTTTCTCTGCATGATATAATTTGTTTTGGTGTTTTTGTATCTGTGAACAATAAAGTGTTTTACTGCAGCAGAACTCTGGAAACCCTCGCCTCCCCCGTGAGCCTCACAGGTAACGTCAGCTCATTCTCAGGAATTCTAATAAGAATCAACAACAAGCTTCAACACGAGCATAGAGTGTAAATACAAAAGAAGGAGAGACGAGGATCTACATTTCCTCTTCTGTTTCAGCGACCACACGACCACAGACACCCTGACATCAAACAACCACCGACCTCGACTCAAAACAGGAACAAAAAAGACTTTTAAAGGTCACCTCCCCAATATTCTGGATTTCCCAACTTCCTGTCTCATCAGAAGCTGAGAGGACGATCAAGCCTCCTGATATCTTCATGAACACAGGCTGAACGTATGAGAAGGCGTTGTGAAGCGTCTCTGCTGCGAGTTATCGACGGAGGGGTTTTTTTTCCGGGCAGAAAAGCGCTGACTGTGCGCTCAGGACCACTCGAGTAACGGCCGCTGTATGAGCGACACTGCTCCGTTACTTTTTACTGCATGCTTTATATTTGAGATCGTTTATTTCCTGATCAGACGCAGAGCGAGGAGGATGTGGGTACGAGACACGACCTGTAGGAGACTAAACTACGAGGAACATAATAATGTAACATGTGGAAAAGAGCGGCGGTGATGCAAACATCGCCTTTCTGAAAAGTTAAAAGATTTTCAACTTGAGCGCTCAGAGCGGCCGCAGGAAAAAGGCGGAGCGCTCAGAAGAAAGGTGCAGGTCACTGTGCTTTTTCTCCAGGCGCTCTCTACTCATTTAAAACAATTGGAAAAAGACGCTGGCGCTCAGATCCAAACGCCAGGTGGACACGATGCCCGAGTGCGAGTGTCAGCAATATTTTCTGCATCTTCATTGTTCCGACTGCTCTCACAGCCTTCTGCAAAGATACTTCACATATGTTTGGTAAAACATGTCAACATGACCACGCCCCCTTCCCGAGAGGGGGCGTGGTCAGACACAGCTTATTTACATATTTAAAGGTACAGACACAGAAACAGCCTGTTCTGAGCAGGGCTGAAATAGAGGGGTTTATAGACATAATCAAATACAGGATCAGAGTGGATTTAGAACAAGAAACTTCACACACATGTTTTGAGGAGCTCTGAGACTTATTTAAACTGAAGAAGAAGAAGAGGAGAATATGTGACCTTTAACAGATACACTTTTCTGTGCGCACGTTAAAGTCAGGGTTGGTCATTTCCTCCAGAAACACTTCTTAATAACTCATGTTCTCTGAAAAAGGAACAAAGAAAATCCATCATCTGTATCAGTTTGTAAGTCTGTAAAAACTTCAACCAATGTCTGCAACAAGGTACCAATCTGATGAACCAATCACACGCCTCCCTGTCACCCCTGGCGTGCACGAGCCCACACTCAAAGCAATGAGCTGAGGTCCACTTCTGGAGAGACGGCGCTCTGCGCATGTGAGTGAGGGGGCGTGGCTTTAGAGGGAGCAAAGAAGGGGGGGGGGGGGGGGGGCAGACAGAGCACAGAGGGAATGCTACTTTCAAAATCATGCTAGTTTTTGAAAGCTACCAACTCTGCCTTTAAAGTACTGAGGAGGAAGAGGAGTCGTGCAGGGTTCAGTGCGAAGAGACGATCAGATGGTTATTGTGATCTCATGTGGACCTCTTTAGTCCGGTCTGATGGTCAACATGTTTAAAAGAAATCTAAAAAAAATACAAACCTCAAAGTGGAAAACAGATCTGAAACAAAGATCAGCGCAGACTTCCAGAGGAAGCATCACAGCTTACAACCGACAACAGAGATTGTTGTCAAGGCAACAATAATGATTCTTTATTATGATGGACGCAGAACAACGAGGAGATATTTAAGGTCGTATGAGGAGCTGCAGGTCTCCTCCTCTGAGTCCGGGTCCGCCTGCTGCTGCCGTCAGAGCTTCACTATCACAATGTGACCAAATGAACACACTTCATGTGAGATCAAAGCAGCCGACGCACAAATCAGTTTTATTAACCCCCGGAGCTGTTGGAGCTGAGGACAATCACGCCATTCATCAGGAGGGAAACAGGAAGCAGTGCATGCTGGGAGAGGCTTTGTGTTTAGCGTTTGGCTCAGAGGCACTGCTGCAGAGACGTGAGGGTTTGAACCATAGACTGTAAAAATAATGGACGGGACAAGGAGTGAAAGTAAACAGGAATGCAGAAATGTTCTGCATTGGCTTCCACACACGACCAATTCAACAAGTTGATCATATTGACAAAACCTGACAAACATTGAGGTGACTGTGACGGTGTCTGTATTTATCACCTTTGAAAGGAAGGTGTTAATGCAGGAGACCAGTGTTACACACAACATGCTGCTGTTATTGTAGTCAGGAGGAGACAGAGGCTCAATCAAAGAAGACATAAAGATCACGTTTTCCCCCACACATGTTAATATGTTTTAAATGTCATGCATTTATTTTTGATTTCGCTTCAATAATCGTTAACGAAGAGAAACAGCAGGATTAAACTACAGGCTGTTGTTGTGTTAGCCAAAGAAAACTGAACATTCACAGCCTCTGTATTCAAAACAATTTCAACATCAACATTTATGTCTTCATATTTCCCTCTTTTGGTCAACATTATATTTTAAACTGGGATTTCTCCTCCCTCTAAAGCTGCTGATACTCTGTAGGATGCTTTGATTGGGGCACCTCATCAATAAAATACTATTTTATACTTTATAAGCAGTTTGCCACCACACTGCACTTTTACTCTCCAAAGGCATATGAGTATGTGTGTGACAACTTTAACAAAGCTTTAGCACACAGTCACACCATCCACACAGCTGATCCAGGATTTACTGTAGCATCTTCTACAGCACTGAAAGGTCATGTACAGGCAAACAGAGAGAAGGGAAAAGAAACAATCTGTGCTCTCAAATAACAAAGCAGTCTCAAACCTTTTTGAGGAATTACAGCTAATTTTGTTTTACTTTGCATACAGTACATCCTCTGATAAATACAGTGAAGTACTTTGATTGAGTTTCTGTGGTGTTCCTGTAGGTGACCATGATGCAGCCAGACTGAAGCAGCAGCTTGTGAAGGTGGACGCCATCATCTTGTCTTTGCAGTGCTGATTCTGAAGAGAACGCCTTCACATAGGACTCAAAGGTCAGACACACACACACACACACACACACACACACACACACACACACACACACACACACACACACACACACACACACACACACACACACACACACACACACACACACACACACACACACACACACACACACACACACACACACACACACACACACACAGTCTGTAAACATGGAAAAACACACCGACAGCCAAGAAAAGAAAGACAAAATCTCGTAAAAAGCTGTTAGTCATGTTTCTTTTCTTAACAGCTGATTCAGAGTCATTGTGTTAAAGAGTTAATGAAAGGCATTCTGGGTAATGTAGGAAATCACAATCTTACATTTCCATCTGTGTTTCAAGCTAAATATGTGCCTCTGTCTGTGTTTTATTCAGCTGCTGCGCCCCGACACTAAACAGCGTTTACACGGGCTGCAGTGGTGGAGGATCATGGGATACGTCAGGCCGGCAGGCAGCCTCCACATGACACACACAAACACACACACACGGCTGTGTCCGGACCTTCAAGGCATCGCACACATATCCACTTTGAGCAGTAATTCAACAGTCTGCTCTCAGAGAAACTCTTGAGCCAATCAGAGCTGTTGTGGGCGGGGCTTAAGGTAAAAGGACTAAGATTCTTCAAACCGTACAGAGGTGGGATTTAAAGAGATCATCATAAATGTCTCATATCCATGTGAAACATAATCTGAACAACACGGCGCTTTAACACTGAACTAACCACAGACAACAACGCAGCAGCCAGTATGTCCTCCTCCTAACTTTACATTCTGCACCTGAATGATCTGGAGGCGTTTTGGACGCCCCTCAGTTTGTCAGATATGAGAGCAGTTATCAGGTCAACAGGTGTTGCAGTGATGGAAGCGGTCAAGAGAAGTGGTTCAGATAGAAGTGATTGTACCCGACCTAAAAAGCCTCTGCATGTTTCTAATAAGCTCCACGAGCAGAAACGTGCTCAAACTAGGATCAATATTGGAGATGCTTTTGAAAAATGGAGAGAGGTTAGAACACAGAAAGGTTTACAGACCCATGCAGAGCTGGATAAACACTGAAGCTTCAGAGTCCACCACATGGTGACCTGAGTGAGGGGGGGGGGGACAGCTCTCTATGATGTTTAGACTGCAGTACCCATTTTAAACACCAGGGGGGCAGCGTTACATACTGCTGCTTTAACTTGATTCTAAACACAGAGCAGTGTGTCCTGCTCTAATCTGGTAGTTAAATCAAACGGTTTCCATTCTCTCCTCTGTGCTCAGGTGTTCTTTTCTCCGTTTGTCTTTCCTGTTTACTTTCAGCAGCTTATCTCACCTGCACACATTTGCATTTTTCTGTTTTCACACTCTTATCCAGACACAGACAATATTATCTAAATGTGGCACCTTTAAAAGCTGATACTGCTCTGACTGTTTGAACACAGGTGAAAAAAACACGTGGAACCACAAACAACGCACACACACCTGAACAGGAAGTGTTCAGTTCAACAGCCTGCAGGTTTCAATAACATCCCTTTGGATGTATGACAGCACAGGGCGATCAGAGGTCAACCACGGGTAAATCTGTCCTGAGGGGGGCGCCAGCAGGCTGCTTTGTAGCTGAAGGCTGCTGTGTGAACTAGCTCGGTAAAGCCGTACGCACTTCTTGCAAGATGCCGACGGGGGCGCTATGTGGACATGAGACAGACGACATTCTCCCTACTTTAAGTTATTATTCAGTTAGATCGACTTTAAACGACTTCAGGGTCCATCAGACAGAATTTCTGACTTCTAAAATCATATGGAACGCACCATAAACGTCAAAATATAACATGAATCAAGCACCAGAGGAGGTTTGTGACCCTGTAGAAACCAGCTCTCTCAGAACGCTCCGTTTTGGTGTGTGTGTCTCTTTAAATGTAATGACCCCGCCCCCTGAGTTTTCCCCGTAGACATCCCTCCTCTGTAGAGAGAATAAAAATGGCTGACCTGCTCAAAAGTTTTGTTCTAGTCTGGGGGTGGAGTCCATGGGGGGAGATACCAGGGGAGGAGAATCCCACTGTGACATCACAAGGAGAGCACATTAGAAACAGAGCTTCTCTGTGTTGTAAGACTTATGCAGACCACAAACAAAGGACTGGATGGGTTTATTTCACATGTTGTGGGATTTTTCATAATATGTCCCCTTTAATGAAGTGCAGTAGCAATACAGTGAGTGGATAGAACCAGTGTAGACACTGTATCAACAGTTCTGCTGACTGAGGAGATAGAAATATAAAGAGTGAAGAAGAAGAAGAAGAAGAAGAAGAAGAACTTACAGCTTAACCTGCTTCTTTATTTTGAATGTTGCCTCCTGTTGGAAAGGTCATGAAGCACAAAAAAAAGAGAAACAGGGACACACACTCTGAGCTTCATTAAAGAGATGAACAGTCCACATCCACGACTCCCGTGTCTCCCTGCAGACCAGGTCTCCCTGCAGACCAGGCCTCCCTGCAGACCAGGTCTCCCTGCAGACCAGGCCTCCCTGCAGACCAGGCCTCCCTGCAGACCAGGTCTCCCTGCAGACCAGGCCTCCCTGCAGACCAGGCCTCCCTGCAGACCAGGTCTCCCTGCAGACCAGGCCTCCCCCCGACATGTTCTAACAGCCCACCTGAGGACGAGTCTGCTGACATGAACACGAGGTCACTGGGGACGACTTGACAACACACACGAGTGAGGGGGCTGCACACAGTGAGCGCTACAGAGGTGAAGCTCAGTGCCTTGCTCAAGGGCACCTCGGCAGTGCAAGTCAGGAAGTGATCTTGCACCTCTCCAGCGACCAGACCAACTTACAGATTTGGTCCGCACCAAGACTTGAACTAGCAACCTCAAATCAGCTCGATTAGCCTGCAGGCGGAGCCAGAGTTAAGAGATATGAACGTCCTGATTTCTCTGTAAAGCACTTTGGATTGGTGCATGAAGATGTAAACTAAATTGTCTTCCTTTTAATGAGTCTGTGTAGCCATGTTTGACCTCACGCTGCTGCTCTGGATCAAATAAATGTTGTTTTATTGTTGATCTGAAAACTCTTCAGAGAGTCGACACTTCCGCCTCCATCAACGGCGAACAATGACCTGCAGCACGTGAGGCGCTCAGACGCTGCTGCTCCGCTTCACACGCTCACATTGTTCACAGCTGAGCGCGAGTGGAAAGCTTCACCACACACACACACGCACACGCACACGCACACGCACACGCACACACACACACGCACACACACGACTCCCCATAGATTTCACTCTCAAACTACACAGCTGATGTGTCGCTGTCTCCATGGCAACAGCAGCATTAAACATGAACCTGACGACAGATTCAGGCAGCATCATTTCATCAGCTGCTCTGTTAAAGGCCACTCCAAATAGGACTGATTGAGCTCCAGCCAATCGTGGCTGCACCATGCTGCCATCCAAAGATGATGATGATGATGATGATGATGATGATGATGCACTTCCTCCCGTCACAACACACACTCATCTCCACGTGTCCACACCGGGGATTGACTGCCTATCTCTGGGACACTTCAACAAGATGACATTAGAGTAGCATAAGCCCAGATCAGCCAAAACACCAGTCCTTAAAACCACTTAAAGTAGAGGTACAAGTAAGAATGTCAAACAGACACCAAACTCCATGAGATAACTTACACATTTTCAGTAAATGTACTCCCTGGCAAACGTGGGCTCCGTTTACAACAACTTAAACCACATGTTGTGCTCAATCAGAGGTTGATCTTATGTTCGGCATAGTTTCATCCATATTCAAGTCAAATTTAGAATCATGATTTAACTTTGACAAGTGGCCAAACGAATAAACGCTGCCTCCCTGAAGTGCGTGTTTCAGCGGAGGAGAGTGGAGGCAAAGCAAACCAATAAAGCCAAAAAAACACTAAGAAATGACTTCTGAGTTGATGTAATTAATGCCGAATGCAGATTTAATATTTAACGAGTCTGTTTCTGCTTTTTATTTTATAATAGGGGCAACACAGATTGAGCAAAAGCAAGATAACCGCTAATCAACAACTTTCCTTATGAAGTACGCTCATTGTACCGGGCTCGCATCGTTTGTTCACTTCCTGGCGTAAGCGTGGTCCCTTAAAAACAAAAGCACTCGGTTACCAGCCGTTGTTTCAGACTACTTTATAAAGTTATCTGTTCACACACTTTAATGTAAACTTTACACAGTGCTGTTAGTAACGGCAGACTTAACGGAAAGTGTCCGGTTTCCCCTCACAGGCTGCTTCACTCCCGCGGAGGAGTCGTTAGCCTCCGCCGGCTAACAGGTACACTTCAGATGAAAGTGATAACTTACAGATGTGAGGAGCGGTCTCATCTGCTCGCTGTTTTCTTCCTCCATCTTCACAAACCGTCGTGAGAACTCCTCTTCCTCCTTCTCTCCTCGGGCAGGTGAGAATTCACCCGAGTTTAACAAACCGCCGGGTTCCCTTTCTTCTCTGAACGTCCCCCACTTCTCTCAACTGCCTGGAATATATTAACTCCAGCTGCAGACCCCGCCTCTTCTTTGATTGACAGCTCAATCCTCCGTTGGAGTGCTAGCGAGTTTTTTACTCCACCAATCACCGAGCCGGAAACACTAATGGGCGGAGCTACAACGGTAATTAGGCACGGGGTTGTTTTCCCATTATTTTCAGACCGTTATAGACATGATTAGTTTAAATGAACACCATAATATCTGATTTAATTCCCCATTTCTATTTATCTTCATTCTACGGATGAGGATGAGGGCCAAACATAAGAAATAAATTATGAGAAGAGGACGTTTTTTTCCATTTTGCATTTTCGGGAAAAAGTAGAAATCTCGAGAATAAAAGTAAAAATGTCACTATTTTTTTTTCTCCACTTTATTCCTGATATTATGACTGTTTTTTCTCAACATTTAGACTTGTTCTAGACATTGTATTTTAACTCTAATATTGACTCAAAGTTCAAGAATAAAGGTGAAATGTTGAGAATAAAATAGACATTCAATTTCGAGAATAAAAGTCAAAATTTCCTGAAATTGTATTCTAATTTGTCTCTCAACATTTCTACTTTTTTCTCGACGTGCATTTCAAGATCGTCAAACAAGTCCAGTTGGAAGTTTAAATACAATTTCAAGAATAAATCAAAATGTTGAGAGTAAAATTGAGATACAACTTTGTGAAATTTTAACTTTTATTCTTAAAATTGTATCTCAATTTTATTCTCAACATTTTCACTTTTTCTCAACGTGCATCATGATTAAAAAAAACTTCCCTTTCTCATAATTTATTTCTCATGTCTGACCCTCATCCTCTGCCGTAGAATGGAAATATATAGAAACGGGGAATAAAAGTAAAAAATTCAAGAATTTGGATTTTAGCTTTATTTTGAACATTTCCACGTTTGTATTCATGTTTATCTAACTGTTTGTCTTCATTGAGGAAAAAGAAACCTGGTGTCCAAGTAGTTTGTCCGTGCCCCATTTACAGAGGCTGCAGTCCTCCTGGTTGGAGTCCAACATGTAAAAACATAAAACCCCCAAAATAAACCTTCAAAAAAGCTTTGTGGGGAACAAGGGAAAGCAAGAAGTGAGACCGACAAAGACGAGGCAGCTACAAAAAAAATCAAAAGAAAAAGATTCATTCTGTTTTAATTTTTCTTTGAAGGTTTTGTAAACAGGAAAGTCATTTTTCCCATTCTGTTAGACAGGCCATGAATGCACCACGTGCCCACCTACCGTGGGAAACACTGAGCAACTTTTCAATTGATGATGGAAAACCAAAGTATAATAGTTAAAAATCAGACTTAATCATTTCACTGGAGCCACATTAAAAGCAGCTTTGCCTCAACTTCACAGTAAAATGACCTTTTGAACAGCTTATCTGTGATTAGCAGCTTCGTGTTGGTTTGGAGTTTCCCTCCCGCGGCTCCTGTCGGCCGCCGTAATCCTGACAGATTATTTCATTACACTCAAGTCATTGTTGTTCCCACAGAGCAGCAGCTCAGGGACTCTGAGGACCCTCAAAGTCTTTAGTCAAAGTTTTTTAGCAGAAATAAATTACACATGAGGAGGATAACAAATGTCACATAATATATTTTAAAAAAGTAATCCATAAAATGAACCTTCTTGTTCCAGATTTTAGAGAAATCAAACCTGTTGCTTTCATATTTAACTTTTTTTTTTTTTTTTGGGCATTTTGTGCCTTTAATGGAGAGATAGTGGACAGTGGATAGTCGGAAATCAGGGAGAGAGAGAGAATGACATGCGGGAAAGGAGCCACAGGTGGGATTTGAACCTGGACCGCCCGTCTGGAGGACTATAGCCTCCATACACGCTGTGCACGCTAACCACTGATCCACCAGCGCCCCTACATATTTAACTTTTAACTTCTAACCCTGTCTGTTGGGTTTATGAGAAACTTCTAATTATCCAGCTTCATTAAACTCTTTATATGTGATGTTTTGATCCAGCAGATGTCGCCCTTGAGCTCCAGCATGAAACCAAAACAACTGGCGCTGCATTGTTGTGTTAGCATGCTAATGCTAGTGATCTTTATTATGCTGGTATCTTCACACTGCATGTAAATTTACCTGAAATGAGCGTGATCTAGAAACACAGTTAAGCAGTGAGTACAGTATGTTATTCTTCTTTTCTCTAGTCCCTCAATTAAACAACTTTTATACACGAGGGGAGGAGTCAGCCGGCCGTCCCGGCGATGTAAACAAAGTGAAGATAGGACTCTGAAAACTCTGAAAACATCACAGACAGTGGGACTCGGGTGTTACACCCATTGTAGACAGTCATGACTCACAGAGTTATTTTCAGAGGAGATACTTGATTTCTACATTTAAGTGTGAACAATCACACAAAGACTTTAAAGAATGTCAAGATAAAGTCAAGACCACAGCAACCAAGACGGAGTTCTCCAAGACCGGGACGAGACCAAGACATTTAGGGATCCAGACCGGGACGAGACCAAGACATTTAGGGATCCAGACCGGGACGAGACCAAGACCATAAATATCTCTAAAAAAATCATCATCATGTTTTCCGGGGGCATGTCCATAATTTAGTAGACCGTAACACCGGGAAGGTTGAGGGGGTAGCCAGGGGATCAAAATAGAATTATAAACAAATTGAAGTTATTTGTTCCTTTAAAGAGAGGCGTTTTCCTTCTAATCTCAGTAATGACGTTGAAAAATCGCAGATCAGTGGTAGTCTTGACCGGCCTTGAATACGGCAAGTCCGAGATCGAGGCAAGAGCTTTCAATTCTGAGACGGGATTGAGACCTACAAAAAGTGGTCTAGAGACAAAATAAAAGTCCATGTAGTGATTCAAAGTTAGGCCCTGGTGTTAGTATGTGTGTGTGTGTGTGTGTGTGTGTGTGTGTGTGTGTGTGTGTGTGTGTGTGTGTGTGTGTGTGTGTGTGTGTGTGTGTGACCTAGTGGGGACACTGTTCACACACTGACATTATGAGGACCACCTGTCCTTACGGGGACAAAGTGACCTACTGACAGACCTAAAGTTAAAGACTCCTCCCTCCGCGCTTTGGTTTTAATAACGGAGCAGATTAAAACTGTCTGCAGGAGACGAGGCCCTGCACAGCTTTGTAATAAATATTTCAGACAATCCTTTGACCTGCTGCGAGTTACATAACAACATTCACTTTATGGTTCAGGTCCCAGCGTTTGTCACAAGAACAGAAGTGTTAACTTAAATAAAAAATGAAACCATGTCGATCACGTTTTGATACCAACAACAAAATCAGAAGTCCAAAACACCCAATGTTGGGTCATTATTTTTTCCATAATGACAGATTGCAATAAAACTTCCAGTGATGGATCGATACTTTAACTTAAAAGGTCCAATCAGTGAGCTGTGTAGAGAGTGAGATGATAAAGGTATCTTACTCTCTGATCATTAAAGGTCCAATCAGTGAGCTGTGTAGAGAGTGAGATGATAAAGGTATCTTACTCTCTGATCATTAAAGATCCAATCAGTGAGCTGTGTAGAGAGTGAGATGATAAAGGTATCTTACTCTCTGATCATTAAGGAAACATGCTATGTTGAAGTGCTGGCTTCTCTGACAACAATGCAGCAGCCAGTATGTCCTCCTTCTAACTTTAGATTCTGCTCCTGAATGCTCTGGATTTGTTTGGACCAGAGAAGGTAGGCGCTTTTAAGACACGCCCCCACACGGCCGTTTTGGACGCCCCTCTGTTTGTCAGATATGAGAGCAGTTATCAGTTCAACAGGTGTTGCAGTGATGGAAGCGGTCAAGAGAAGTGGTTCAGATAGAAGTGATTGTACCCGACCTAAAAAGCCTCTGCATGTTTCTAATAAGCTCCACATTTCTGTCTGATTTATCCTGTATCTATTTATTTATTATTATTCATATTTTCAAAGGTCACATATTCTCTAAAATCCTCTTCTCCATGTTCCTCTAACTCTAACATGTGTCTCTAGTCCGTCTACAAACCCCCCAATGATGAGAAAAGTCCATCCTCTCCGTCTTCTGCCTGCTCCACTTTTCAGAAAATGTGTGCTCAAACAGGCCGTTTGGAGATGTTCCCTTCATGACATCACAAAGGGCAGTAGCCCCTCCCCCAGGTGGGTGACACTCCCACAGCTAGGTGTTTGTTCTGCCCTCTGAGTCTGCCTTCTCACCGTAAACAATAGGACATGGAGCAAGAAAGCACCAAGACCACCCGAGCCCTTCCAGAGAGGGGGCGTGGTCAGACACAGCTCATTTACATATTTATATTTAATTTTACTCCATTTTGTTTTCACTGCGGCACCGCAACATTTTCTAAACCTCAGTTTCTTCTGTTTCTAAAAGACAATTAAAGAAATAACCAATGCACAGTTCTTATTTTTGATGTTTTTATTTCCTTCGTGGTCTCAACATTTTTCTTCTTCTTCAATCATCAGTCGTAACATTTATGGAGCTTTATGTTTTGATTACGGCTGTAAGCATTAACGAGTTCATCAAGATTACTCTCATGTTATTTTGTCCCTTCAGGCTCTCCGTAGATAGTCGTCCTCAGTGTCTCCCTGTAGTCTCACTGATGTAAAAGAAGAACACTGCTGCATCTTTGAATGTCTCATTTCACTTTAACAAACTCTCAGACAGTAATATCCACCTGATGACATCACACATTGACCTTATGACATCACACATTGACCTTATGACATCACACATTGACCTTATGACATCAAACACTGACCTTATGACATCACACATTGACATTAAGACATCACACATTGACCTTATGACATCACACATTGACCTTTGTTATCGTTCCTTTGAGCTGTTTCACCTCACTTTGGGATTCCTAACCACTTCCTGTTTCTGTGCTTAACTTCATGTCCAACTTTCCATCTACAGGAAGGGCCTTACTGTATTTCAAAGTAAAAGCACACAGCAAGTAAAGTACTCTCATCTTAAGACAGGATAAACATTCAAAATAAAAGCCTAACAATTTTTATTATTAAATTTGAGAGACATGAGATTAAACTTCGATAGGATTCTGGTAAGAAACACATGATATAGAAACCTGTTTGATATACCATGCAACAAAAAATAAGTCCTGGGTAACCAATATCGGGTCATTTCCACAGACTGTAAATCTGAATGTTTGAAGCCTGAGTGTCGTCCCCCGTCTGTCCCTGCAGGGGGCGCTGGAGTCCCATCGATGGCGGTCTCTGTCTGTCCCTGCAGGGGTCGCTGGAGTCCCATCGATGGCGTCCCCCGTCTGTCCCTGCAGGGGGCGCTGGAGTCCCATCGATGGCGGTCTCCATGCTGGAAATGCTGTCTCAGTCTAACTTTCAGTCAACCTAACGACAGGCTGAGAGCTGGAGCTGAGGCGGGTTTTAAACCTCCTGACAAACCGTTACACCGCGCCCACCTGTCAATCAGGTCAGCTACACGCCTTATTGTGAATAACTCTTATCCTTCATCAAATCAAAACTGATGAGTCATCAAAACATTCACCCCCCGTACAGTGTGTGTCCATCCAGACATGAGCTAATCACACCTATTTGGTTTTTTGAACCAGGCTGTAAACATGTTCATCTCTGCTGTAAAAACAGGCTTTTTAGAATGGGTGTGTATGTGACTTCCTGTGCTTCTTCTTGGTCATTTCTTGTTTTTAATTACCCAAAAATTGCACTAAAACATTGACAATGTTACCTTTAATTTTGTGCAATTCAGACAGTGTGCAGGAGTTTTCCTCTCCCACTCACCTGTCTTATGAAATAGATTTTGTTATTAAGGAAAAAGTCCTTTTTAAATAAATGATTTTACCTTTTCTTTGATAGGACAGTGGATAGAATAGGAAATCAGTGAGAAAGAGAGAGGGTGGGGAATGACATGCGGGAAAGGAGCCACAGGTCTTACTTCAACCCAGGCTGCCCGCTTGGAGGACTGCAGCCTCCATACATTGGGGGAGACCTAACCACTAGGCCATCTGCGCCCCAGTTTTTGAAAAAACGTTGCTACTATTTGATACTTTCGATCATCAGAATGACAGATTTTTTATCGTTTTAAAACACCAGGTATTGAAATATCAAAAATGTTGCCCGTCAAGTCTTAAAAATGTGTTGTTAAAGTTCCACACAAATAACTAAAACATCTTGAATCTGTAAAAATCCTCATTTCCATCCTCCCATTAAACAAATGTCTAAAACACACGACATGTTCAAAGTGCGTGTGTACGTTTGAGCGTTGTGTAACGTGTGATTGTGTCTCAATGTTCATTAACGCTGTGCATTAACAGCCTTCGCTCTGATGGGTTTTAATCCACATGAGTGTCCTGCTGCAGGACTTTAATCCCATTCTGACACATTCAGAGTGACAGCAGGGTGAAGAGGAGGCCGACATCAAATCCATTTACTCAACAATGTACTGTGCAGGAAAGTCTACACTCCACAACCCGGACACAAAACACATTTATGTTATCTGCTCCCAAAGTGTGTCTTGAAACGTGGAAAATTAAATCCATGTTCTCTGTTCTTGCGGGATGATTTGTGTCTGGGGGAGCTGGTCTCTTTACATCTTTTAAATGTAGATTGGAGATTCTAGAGTCTGTTGGGGTCCTGGGCAAAGATCTCTAGGGGCCCCCCACAACAGTGACTCTGAATCCTGGTGGTGTGCACTCGACTCGGTTATGGCCAGCAGAGCATGCACACCCGATTACTGGCTCTATCCACTGTGCTAACTCGAGAATGAGGGATATTTTTGGACGCTTAAATACTCTTCAATACCACAAAACCACGTAATGATCAAAATGTTCTAAAAGAAACCACGCCTATTTCATCAGACAGGTGTGCAGGAGAGGAATGAATCTGTCACAAATAGCAGGTAAACTCCTGCACAGTCTTTGAATTGAACACATTTGTAACATATTTGTGCAGTTGAGACGGTCTGTGGGAGTTTACCTGCAATGTTTGATCATTGAAAACAAGAAATAACCCAACATTTGGCGCCTAGGAAATTCCTGTTTGCAGGTGTCGTTACGGTTTGATTTTTACTGGTATCAAATCGAAGTTTAAAATTCTGTTACCATGACAACTCTATACTGATCTACCAAAGACCCATCTATTGTAGTTAAATTAGCAGGAAAATTACAACATGCACATAAATACGACAGTAATGTAAAAGATGAATCATTATATACGGAGTTAAAACACTGACAGAGACCGTTTAACTGCACCGTCGATACTTTCAATTCTTTTTCCACCTCTGAGACTCATCAGGTGTTACAGTCTGTGTTCAGGTGTTTCACTCTTCCTCCAGTCGTCTGTCTCGTTTGATTAATTCACTCTGAGAATAAAAACTGTCTCAGTATCAGTTGGAGCCATTCAACCTGCTCACAGGAACCCCCACACCTGTCCATCGGAGCCTCAGTGGCGCCCTCTGCTTGTCCAACAGCTCTCAGGTCAGTAAATCCCCTCCTCATCGTCCCCCCTCACCGTCATCATGCAGCAGGGTGGAGGTGTCAGACCGGCAGGTGGAGGCCTCTCTGCTGGGCGTGGCTCAGCGTCAGCAGCTTCCTCAGGTGAGCCAGGACCAGGTGTTTCATGTTTCCAGATGGCTTCGAGCGAGCCAGAGCAATGGATTGTGGGAGGTCGGGCCTGTGAGGTACAGAGAGTGAGCGAGAAAGAGCTAAATATAATAATAATAAAATAATAATACATTAGTTTTATATAGCGCTTCTCTAAAAAATCAAAGACGCTTTTATCCAAAGTGATGCACATCAGAGAGTAAGAACAACACGAGCAAGGATCTAGAGAGGAGGAGACAATGACAGGAAGTGACCAGAGGTGCTGACAGGAAGTGACCACAGGTGCTGACAGGAAGTAACCAGAGATGCTGACAGGAAGTGACCACAGGTGCTGACAGGAAGTAACCACAGGTGCTGACAGGAAGTGACCACAGGTGCTGACAGGAAGTGACCACAGGTGCTGACAGGAAGTAACCAGAGGCAGAGAACAACAAGCAGTTCTTTAAAGTTGTAATCAGCATCAGAACCATCCTAAATATCATCATCATCATTAAGTTAGTAGGTATTCATAAAGAGCTGGGTCTTTAGATTTTTGTCTTAAAGGTGCAGAGGGACTCTGCAGAGCGAATGGAATTTGGTAGTTCGTTCCACCACCGGGGGGCGACAGAGGAGAAGACTTTAGACTTAGGGACCTGGTGTGAAGGTTGGATCAGACGCCTTCATTGGCAGAGCGTATAAAATGCTATAAATGTTACTATCACCATGGTAACAGAAAGTGAAGATGTTGGGATCGTATCACAGATATAACTTGTCAGAAGTGTAACCATCACCTTTGTGACGCTTACAACAGGAGAAAACTTTTTGCAACTTTCACTACATGCTTTTGAAAATCAGCTTTAAATTTTGTATTCTTGTTGGCTGCCTCCGACGGAAAATTAGCCAATCAGAGCGAGCAGAGTAGCTAGCTAATGTTGGCTTATTAGCACTCACTGATGCTTTGATGATGATGAATTTCTTTCCCTCCACTTCTCAAACTGCAGCATTATTGACCCAGACCTGTCAAAAATACATAAAGCTGTCTTGATGTTTGTAGACTTCCATCGTGGCGGTGGTGTAAGAGGAAGGATTCTCGATTAGATGTCAGTGAAGTGAAGTTCTGGTGAGGACTTTGCTGCTTGTACAGATTGAAATAGAGCAGCATAAGGGTTACTCAAAGTTTATTTTACCTGTTGAGTCTGCAGTGGTGTTTGTTGTGGAGGCTGAGGCCATGCAGCCCGGCGGTTTGGGGTCTTTTGAGGGCCCCAGAGACCCTCAGGTTCCTGGAGAGTACAGACAGAGAGTCCACGTAAACCAAACCACGACGAGAGGTAACGATGGGACAGTGGTGACACGTCGCCAACTGAAGCAGAAACAGAACATAATTAAATTAATTATTTTTAAACTCTGTGTTCAGACAGCTAAGTCTCTGTACCCTCTTCATACCACAAGAGGACAAATTCATCCACTGCTAAATATAGTCCTCAATTAAAAAACACTATGTCCCGGGCGATGGTGGCGCAGTGGTTAGTGCGCTATGTATGGAGGCTGTAGTCCTCAAAGTGGGCGGCCCAGGTTCAAATCTGACCTGTGGCTCCTTTCCCGCATGTCATTCATCACTCTCTTTCTCCATTTTCTGACTCTATCCACTGTCCTGTCTCTCTAATAAAGGCACAAAATGCCCAAAAACAGATCTTTAAAAAAAAAGCTATGTCCTAAAAACCCCAAAAATGAATCAAAAAAATATATATACTCAAAAGAGAGAAAGAAACCGTTATAGGCGATTACTTTTTTTATTTGTGACGTATTTCAGAGATTGTATAACATAAATATATTGGATTACAGCCTCCTGAAGCTGTGGAAAGGCTGAAATATTGAATGTGACAGATGATGCAGGTCTCAGAGGACTTTTAGGGTTTCAGGGCGTTGGATCTAAATCGAGCTGTCAGTCTGCAGGACGGCTCCCGGGGGCCCCTGCAGCAGATTCAGACCCACTTCTGCTTGAATTAGACTCCGTTAGCCTCCTTTGGGAACAGGCAGCAGCACACAGAAACAATCTCAAAGACCCAAAGACTCCATGCTCAAAATGTAAGACCCTTACTGCCCGATGCATTTAAAATAAACTATATTTTACATACTTTATTAATATATGTAAAAATATAACTTTTTATTAATCAAGATTAATATAACAACTAGTGATTTATATTTTTAGGATCGTATAATTTGTATGCTAAATTTGATAAGCATTAACTATAAAGTCAATGTTTAGATAAGTGTAAAGCTTTTGTAATTGTATAAAAATGAGAAACTGACAGGACGATGATTGATTAATGGAGAAGGCGTTGGAATAAATACGTTTATACTTCTTCCTTTTCAGATGTGTAAATTGAAGTAGAAAGTATTTAAAGCTTCTTTTGTATGCATCCATTATCTATACCGTGGAGAGTGACAGTGGGGTATGACATGTGGGAAAAGAGCCACAGGTCGTACTTGAACCCGGGCCGACCGCTTGGAGGACTATGCCTCCGCATATGGGGCCTGCACCAACCCTTGGGCTACCGGAGCCCCTCCTCTGCAGTTTCTGACTCTTTTGACTATCTCTAAAATAAAGACATAAAACAAAATATTCACTTTTTCCTGTTCTGGGTCGCAATGTCCAGCTGTCATTGGGTGAGAGGCGGGGTTACACCCTGGACTGTTCTCCAGCCAATCACAGGGCTCACATTTAGAGACAGATAACCAGACACACTCACATTCACACCTACAGACAATTTAGAGTCAGCAGTTAACCTAAAGAGCATGTCTTTGGACTGTGGGAGGAAGACGGAGAACCAGGAGAGAACCCACACATGAACGAGGAGAACATGAAGACTCCTCACAGAGAGACTCCTGAAGGACGGGGATTCAAACCAGGAACCTCCTCACAGAGAGACTCCTGAAGGACGGGGATTCAAACCAGGAACCTCCACACAGAGAGACTCCTGAAGGACGGGGATTCAAACCAGGAACCTCCTCACAGAGAGACTCCTGAAGGACGGGGATTCAAACCAGGAACCTCCACACAGAGAGACTCCTGAAGGACGGGGATTCAAACCAGGAACCTCCTCACAGAGAGACTCCTGAAGGACGGGGATTCAAACCAGGAACCTCCTCACAGAGAGACTCCTGAAGGACGGGGATTCAAACCAGGAACCTCCTCACAGAGAGACTCCTGAAGGACGGGGATTCAAACCAGGAACCTCCTCACAGAGAGACTCCTGAAGGACGGGGATTCAAACCAGGAACCTCCTCACAGAGAGACTCCTGAAGGACGGGGATTCAAACCAGGAACCTCCACACAGAGAGACTCCTGAAGGACGGGGATTCAAACCAGGAACCTCCACACAGAGAGACTCCTGAAGGACGGGGATTCAAACCAGGAACCTCCACACAGAGAGACTCCTGAAGGACGGGGATTCAAACCAGGAACCTCCTCACAGAGAGACTCCTGAAGGACGGGGATTCAAACCAGGAACCTCCTCACAGAGAGACTCCTGAAGGACGGGGATTCAAACCAGGAACCTCCTCACAGAGAGACTCCTGAAGGACAGGGATTCAAACCAGGAACCTCCTCGCTGTGAGGCAACACAATAATTACTGAACTATTCTGTAATTTTTCCTTAATAGTAAATTTCTTCTCTTCTGTTTTGAACACATTCAAATAGAAAAACTTTGAACTCAATTCACACAAAATTTGGAAAAAGGAGTTAAATGATTTTCTTTTTTTCAGGGTACGTTTAAACTTTTATTTGTGCCTGCATTAAAATAATAATAATAAAAAAGTTTATTTATATAGGACTCATAAAAACCAACATTACAAAGTAATTTTCACAACAATAAAAATACACAACCATAAAGTCCCAATAACACCCAGAAATTAAAACAACAATGACGCAACACAACAAGAAGACCATAAACTAAAATAAATAAAACAACTGAAGATAGGTAGGCCTTTTGATTAACAATACAGAGATTTGAAAGAAGGTACTACTACTACTACTAATAATAATAATAATAATAATGTGACATTTCCTGATAAATTGAAGTTTTCTTGTTTTATTTCCATTTTTCCTGCAATACCAGGCGTAGAAAATTATATTTAAAAGGATAGATATTACTATGGACCCCCTCTGAAAGATTAAAGATATAGTATATTTAAAAGACTTTTATCTTAATTTGAAAGGAATAAAAACAAATTAAAAGCCTTAAAAAAAAGACATTTACTCACTGAGACGAAGGTTGCCATGCTGTTGCTGCTGCTGTTATCAGTGACAGAAGAAGAGTGTGTGCATGTGAGATGAGGGTCTGTCTTATTATGTGTGATGTCATCGGGGGCGGGGCTAAACCCACACACAATGATGTCATTTTTTTTTTTTAGACTTCCTGCAAAATCTAATCTAAGAGACAGATTAAAGATTAGTGGAAACACAGACACGCACGCACATACAAACGTATAGTCAGTATGTATGGACAGGATACACACGCACGTAATCACTGAGACTAAGGATAAAAGGGTCCCTCATCCTCCTCTCAGCCACCACATCCTCCTCTCAGCCACCACATCCTCCTCTCAGCCACCACCTTCAAGATGTCTTTAAACATTCTCCTACATTTACAATAATGTATTTCTTTAAAGACCAAGTCAGTAACTTGTTCCTTCAAAATAAGGGCCTCCGTACATGTGTGGTGGTGACTGTGTCTGCAGAGACTCTGTCCTCTCACTGGATTTTACTGTTCTGATTTGTTCTGGTTGACTCGGGACGTTTGTGGGCGGAGCTGGTGTGTTTCCTCCAGCCAATGAGAGCGCAGCAGGCGAGTTTAGGAGTGGATACAATTCAGTGATTGGACGAGATTCAAAGCGATGAATATGACGGACGTGGACGTAGCAGCAAAGAAGAGAAAATATAATGAGAGTGAGGAGAAACACCAAGTGGATAAAGATCGTTCTAAAACGAGGGTGAACCTTGTGTTGTCTTTTACCCGTGGACATGGAGTTGGTCTACTTCCTGTTGGACAGGAAGGTGATGAACACCGGAGGTTAGCTTGTGCTAGCAGGTGTTGTAAACGTACACACTACGCCCTGCAGTGGGCGGGGCGGTGAGCCCCAATTTGAATGTTGTGTTAACAAGCTACTGACTCTACCTTTTCTAGGAGTCTAAAAATGTCCCCACATCCTGATTTTCCAACTTTGCAAAGCTTTCTTAAAATGTAAGAATTGTTCCAGTCGTGGCTGGTAGATTACCTTGACCTGCTTAATATGGAGAGAGCAGCCAGCTTTCTAAAAGAGGTAGGAGTCTTAGTGGGCACTGGGATCAGGAGATTTCTGTGCTGAGAGCTTTGTACTGCATGTTATATGGCTTTATGTGAATCATTATTTTACATCCTATTTAGTCTGTATGGCTTTGTACCCTTAAATCGGATTAGTGTACACATCCATACCACCTTTCTGATGATCCCGCTGTCATTAAAAGTCATCACCAACAACACAAATCTTATCCGAACCAGCTGATCATACTAGTTCTTGTTTATCTACATTATAGGGACTGGCACCTTTGTCCCCGTAAGGACAGGTGGTCCTCATAATGTCAGTGTGTTAACAGTGTCCCCACTACGTCACACACACGGTCACACACACACACACACACACACACACACGGTCACACACACACACACACACACACACACACACACACACACACACACACACACACACACACACACACACACACACACACACACACATTGTCCTATTTTCTTGGAGTGTTGCTCTGACAGTTAGATAACAGCTCTGACTGTTACACAACTTCAATGAGCAGAATACACAAAAGGTTTTGTTTTAAGCAAGGATTACACTCTCTCTCTCTCTCTGTTCCTGAGTGTGTGTGTGTGTGTGTGTGTGTGTGTGTGTGTGTGTGTGTGTGTGTGTGTGTGTGTGTTTCAGTTCAGCAGCAAACCCAGTAACTAATCTCTCAGCGATGAGGTTATTGATTACAGAGGTTTTAAAAGAAGAAATGTCGCCCTCTGGTGGACTGTTTGAGAACAACCGTTGTTAACTCATGCTGGATTCTTTTTTCATTTTGTTGTGGATAAACTTGACTGTTCTTCAACTAAAAATAAAGTTGGAGAAGGACATTTCTTCCTGTTTTCTTTTGCGGGGCACAATTAAGCTCAGTGTCATGATCTACAAAGAAATCTCTTTATCATTCAACTTTCTAAACTGTCTGTGATACACAGTGTCCCAAAAACACCTCAGGAGGAGCTACACTTTACCAAATATCCAACTCTTCCCTTAAATGTCCAAAAAATGTTTGTGGTAAACCTTCCGCAATCTAAAGTAGAAACAACTGACATAAACAAAACATGACGTATTGATGTATTGTCCCTCTAAAGGATCAATCGTGACTTAAAAGAACACAAACATGACAGTAAAGCTAACTGTGGCTAGCTGTTAGCTTGTTCATCCATTACTGTAAACATTTTGGTCCAGCTCCTTTCCTCGTCAGTTGGATTGGGATTTGTTTTACAGTACATGTTGTACAAACACTCGTGCTGTTGCCACAGTTGCCAAAAGTTAATTTCTGACATCCATCTCAATTTATGCTTCGTGTTTGCCGTCGTCGGCATGGTTATGTTTCACTCACCGATGGACAAACTAGGACAGACGGCCGACCAACAGGAGGAGCCCCCCAGAAATACACCCCAAGAAATGTCCCTAACTACCTGTAAATGTTGGAGAACGCCTTTTAAAAGAGTGTAGAGTTTTTAAGGCGGACTTTCCCAGACTTTCAAGAAAAATATAAGTATTCTAATTTCCAAAAATCCCAACCTGTACACATCACATCCAAATAAATGTTAATTTCCTATAAAATGTTCTTAGCATCAAGTATTTATTCACTATTTTTAAAAAGGACTTTCAAAAAGCAAAAATGAATCTTTAACCTCTCCAAACTTTCCTGAAGTGTCCTCTTAAAAAAACATCAACATAAAAAAAAAACATCCTTTATCTTCTTTAGATGTGAAAATAAATCAGTAAAGAATAATCAGATCAGTTGACATATTCAGTGTTTGTCCACAAATAGAAATAAATAGACTCAGACTGTCCATGATCAGGTCTGCGGCCCCCTCTTGTGTCTGAAAGTTTGTATGAAGTACAAAAACAGAATAAAACCAACAAACTGAAATGTAATATTCAGTCTGATGACCTGTGGTGTTCTAAACAGTCTTTGTGTGTTTGTTTCGTTTCTGCAGGAGAAACTTGATTCAGAGTCAGTAAAGCTCAAACTGATTTGACTGTCAAACTGACTTTTCTCTCGTCTGCTCCTTTAATTCTCTGTCTCACTGCCTTCTCCTCTTCTCCTGACCTCTTCTGTTGTTGTTAACCCTCCTCTCTCCCTCCTCCCCTGGCCCACCCCCCACTCTCTACTTTATCTTCCTCAATTCCTCCACTTCTACTTAAAGTGTCTTTCTTACTTCTTCATCCTCCCACCCTTCCTTCCCCCCTTCCTCCTCCTCACCTCCTTATCTTCCTTTCCTCCCTCTCAGAAACACAAATGTGACTCTCATGCAAACTTCTTACAAATCAGAGCGTTTGACTGACAAATGTTTTGTTTTTGAACCCACAGAGAGACGACGAAGGATGCGACACACTGTGGCACTCGACTGGCGACTGAAAGGCAGGTAAGACGCAGATTTCAAATCAGATGTAAGATGTTTTTTTTTCATTTAAAAGATTCAGTTTGACTTTTATATCAGAGCAGACTATTTCAGATTGTTTGAGGCTTTTCCTCTTTGAATTATTAAAATCTCAGAGATGATTTTTTAGACTTTTTCTTACACATTGTGATAAAACTTAGATTTCCTGCATTCTTATTTTAAAGCAGATAATTTAAAATAAGCTTTTTTTTAAATTAAGCTCGAACCCATCTGGTTAAGAAACAACTGCTATATATCTGTAAAATATACCTTCTTGTGCTTTACTGACTCATTCTTGGATGCATATTTATTCTCTGCATGCCTCAAGTGTATCTATTCTGCCAATGATTTTCTCTGTCATCATACTTCATCTTATTATAATTTCTGTTTTCAATATTTAATTCAAACCCGGAGCATCTTAGCCTAAGAATTTACCATGTACTTATATGACAAGTCGCTAAATGATGGTGCAGTGGTTAGCTCTGTCCCCTCACAGAGCGGGGGTTCCTGGTTTGAATCCCCGTCCTTCAGGAGTCTCTCTGTGTGGAGGTTCCTGGTTTGAATCCCCGTCCTTCAGGAGTCTCTCTGTGAGGAGTCTTCATGTTCTCCTCGTTCATGTGTGGGTTCTCTCCTGGTTCTCCGTCTTCCTCCCACAGTCCAAAGACATGCTCTTTAGGTTAACTGCTGACTCTAAATTGTCTGTAGGTGTGAATGTGAGTGTGTCTGGTTGTCTGTCTCTATAAGTCAGCCCTCTTGTCTTGTGGGGACATTGTTCACACACTGACATTGTGAGGACCACCTGTCCTTACGGGGACAAAGTGCCAGTCTCCATAATTCACCACAGATGTCCTCCTAAACCTCATTCATGAGTTCATGTACTCCTCAAACATGTTAACCAGTTATCTGACGACCTTTTTGTATCCCGTCAGTAAAAGTATGAAGCAGAAAGTGGCTGTGAAAGAGTCTTCAGTTAATCTATTCAATTCAATTCAATTCAAAAAACTTTATTTGTCCCCAGGGGGCAATTCAAAGGCACACAGAGCAGTAAATTAACAACAGTGCAGGTAGACAAAACATTTAAAATATAAAATATTAAGTGTCAATTTAAATACAACTTAAAGCTTAAACTTAACTTAAAATACAAAATATATAAAAAGTATAGATATAAGTGGACAGTGATCGGACTAACAGATGTAAACAGACGTAAACAGAACTATGTGCAGTAAACGAGAAATAAATATATTTATATACAGAGCTAAGTGCAAGTAGGCAAAAGTTTCCATTCCAGTAAGGTCCTAATTTACGTGTGTCCTTGAGCTCGGCTCTCTTTCACACAGGGAGGGGGACCATCTGCTTCCAGTGAAGCATAAAGGTGCTGAAAAAACAACTTTATCTCTCATTCTGGGTTTTGTCCTTTTCAGAGCTCTGTGTTGATCTTTTGTGCAAAAAGCCTTTCTATAAATACACAAAGAAACCTTGTCGGGTTTAGATCTTTATTTTAAATTTCTCCAGATTTCCAACACAACTAAAACAGGTCGGAGGTAAAAGTGACACACCTGAGTCATTGAGAATAATTTTTTGAATTCTGGTTGTTTTTGTTAAAGGTGCCGCCACCATGACACCTGTGCTTGTCCTGCTGATCTCTGCTGCCCTGAACTCAGGTAACACACAAGGTTAAAAAACACTCATGGTGCAGTTTTACAATAAATGTTTTTTTTACAAGTTCTGGGTACCTGGATATTCTTTTAATTCGTGCCTTTCTCGTCCTCTTATGCACAAAATGTATGTGATAACCTGAAAATCTAGATTTTTACCAAAAATGGCAAGGAAAGTTTATAAAACACGAGTTTAATACGAAACAGTCTGAACAAAAAAACGAATATATAGTCAACTGATTTGAAATGTAATAGAACTATGCCGATAATGGTTAAGGTATTTATTTGTAAGTGAAAACACATCATGGTTCTAGCTTATTGCACTTTTTTATTTCCTGTTGTTCCTTTAAATTATTTGAATAATTTGAATGTATTTGTTTGTTGGTTATTCTAACACATTATCTATCAGCGTCACTGTTTTTTATCTTCCTTTTTTGTTTTGTAAACCCTGCTTCTCCCTGTAGGTAGACAATATTTACACATTTTGGGTTAGGGTATAAAACATCATCCCAGAGAGGGGAAGGGGTTCACCACTTGCACAAACTCCTGAAGTTTTCGGGTTGAGCTGCATGCGTGAATACAAACAGCTGAATGTTTCTCTCAGACTTTTTCTGGAGTTTCTCCTCCAGCCTCTTAGTATTTATTCTGCAACAAGTCTGAAGCCGTTTTCACATATGCACTCCGGATAATGTCTAGATAATTACGGAAGGACCGCTCCGGAGATTCTTCCGACCTGGCTGTTCACATATGCTCCTCACAGCTGGAGACTATCTCTGTCAGAGGGGGAGGGGGGTCTCCTAAATTAAGACTTGATGGAAAAAAACAACGAGGAAGTCCGCTACACGATGCTAAAATGAGCATATTTGCCTTTATATCAATGCTATGTGTAATCCAATGGAATGACAACATCCACAAAATAAATGTTTTCATTTGCATTTTTACACAACATCCCAGTTTTTGAAGATATCAATTCAATTCAATTCAAAAAACTTTATTTGTCCCCGGGGGGCAATTCAAGATATAGAGTTTTATCTTAGTGGTACGTTAATACCATGACATCATTCTGCAAAGTGCACTGTTCCCCCTTTACACAACTACAAAGGAACAATGACAGAGTTAACATCGACTTGAGTATCTCAGTTTTGATTAGGTTTTTAACCATCCCCTTTTCGTGCATCATATTTAGTTATGTTTCATCATAAGGTGATGCTTGGCTCTCCACTTTCTTGTTATATTTTGTTCTTTTTAGGGAGCCTATTCTGAAAATCTGGCCAGAGAGTACAGATGGAAACTAGCTTTTTGGCTAACTCTGGCATGTATAGAGAAATGTTAATCAATATGCACCGGCCCTGTAAAATAAAAAAAATATAAAAAAGTTTAGAGATATCAGAAATCGGTTTCTGTCAGCTGACTGCCTGCACAGGCGCGGCCTCAGCCAAAAGGCATATCAGCAAAACAAACATGGAGGGGGCAACACTCCCGAAGCAAAAAAATTCGGAAGTTTCTATTAAAAAGGTGGACACACCATATCTGCAACGCCATGTAGACATTTAATTGTGTTAAATCCGTAATAAGCCACAGTGGTCTCATTTTTCTCTGATTTCTAAATGACCGTGGTTTGTGTTGTAAAAAATAAACATCACAGCCATCTACACAAAGTATAACTACTGTTTATCATGTAAGTCGGGTTTGAACAACCAGGTTTCTCTATGTGTATATAAACACCATATCCTAAATCTGCTCAAAACCAGGATCATAACCAGGATACTCAAGTCCACGTAAACACACTGATTGTGGTGTAATGCGTTTTAATGGAATGAAACTTTCAGTTTTGTCCGTCAGCAGATAATTTTTTCCTTTTCCTGAATCCACAGCCTCTTCTTCTGAAAACAGCACTGGTAAAAATTTCATTCTTGCTTTCCCGGAGAACATCGCCTACTACTTTCCCGGTTCAACTACTAACAAGATCCAAATCACCGCCCTGCTTAATGGAACAAAAGTCAGCGTCACATCTCAAGTTGTGAACTGTACGAAAGACCTGAGCGCAGGGGACACTGAAGAACTTCGGTATGATTCAAAGGTCGAGTTGAACAAGTCCGAAATCTCACAGAACATTCTCAAAATTACCAGCAACGAGAATCTCTCTGTCCACGCCATCAGCCTCAAACACACGAGTATGCAAACAGCTCTGATCATACCAGAAGACAAACTTGGAACAAAGTACTTCATCCCACCGATACCTACGATTCAAGGAACCACAGACCAAGTAAATGAAGCTGTAACTGAAAGGCAGTCTTTCAAGATCATCATCATCAATGCGGGCCAAACTAACACAGTGACTGTTGGAGGTAAACTGAGCAAAACAATGAAACTTCAGCCGTACGAGGTCGGTCAGATGTACATGAATGACTCATACCGAACTGTGAGCGCTGAATATCCCATGGCAGTCGGCTTTGGTCACTCTTGCGCCATACGACACAACTGCACCTGTGGCCTCCTGTACACCATGCTGCCCCCAGCCCAGGAGGAGAAACTAAAGTTCTACATCCCTCCTGCTCTGGCCGAGGACGCTCAAGCTGAAACATTTGTACTCCTGGCAGACGGAGAATCTACCAAGGTAGAGAAATACAATCCAGACAAACCAATGGTCGAATATGCCGGTTCAGCAATCCTCTACCGTCCAGGTCTTCTCCTCAGCCTGATCCCAGAGCAGGACTTTGCCGCCTGTTTTCTTATCAACACCGTTGATGGAGCAAAAATCTTTGCAACGATCGTGGTCAACGAGGATCACACTGACGGGGTACGCATTGGGACTTCTCCTTTGACAGGTCCAGCGTGGACGCCACTGGAGAAAAATTATGTCTCCGTGAAAGTTCTTCTGGAGACCAACAAGAACGTGATTTGGCATACCTCCTCCAAAATGGCCGTCTACTTTGTGGGAAGCAAGGATGGCACTCCGTTTGGGAATCCAGCACCTGTCATCAGTAAATTCCCAGGTATGGACTGTTTAAGCGAGCATCAAAGCTGTAACCATCTGACCCTTCAGAGTCAGGTATTCACTGTCCAGAGTCTCCTAATAAAGGGTGAGATTAGGTCCTGTGTCCACAGAAACTTCTCCCCCACCAACTGATCAATTTCAAGAAGGGGCGGGGCTTCTGATCACAGCTTCTTCAGCAATGGCGGCAATAGAGCTAGTCTTTTGACTCATCTTTCAAGGGAACAGTTTCCAGGAAAAACATTAAGCTATTAAAACAGACAGCTAGTGTTACGATCTCACTTGGGATGCAACGTAAAATTGACCGTGTTCACTCAGTGGCCATTTGTCTATGACATCATGCCCACGGTGGGAAGCTCATACAACTGTGCGTAAGTTCAAACGTAGCCTTGTTTAAACACAATTTCTAATTCAGGATGGGGTTTTAAGCTCTACCATCATTTAAGGTGTTGCACCAGCTGAGGTATTTCCGATTGCCAGTAGGAGTACAGTCAACCATAAAAATGCGGTTGTCATGGTGATGGTGTTAGAATGGTGGGATAACATGGAGGATGAGGAAGAGGAGGAGGAGGAGGAGAGGGTTTAAGCTGCCGATTGTTGTCAGCAGTGTCAGAAAAATTGTCAGACTTTGTTTTTACTACTGCTTTAGTTTTTCCATGAGCCCGGATCTTTTTATCCATCCAATCACAGAGAGCCCTTAAATAACCTTATGTTGTAGTTGGAAGATTTCACCACTAGATGTCACTGTTGTTATCTAACACTGGCTGTAGATGAAGGCTGTAGGCCAGGGTTATTCAACTCAATTGTTCAGGGGGGCCACATTTTCAGAAAGCTTAGGACCCAAGGGCCAGACAAGCTAGGCTGTGAGTACAGGACCATAGATGTTCTATTAAACGGGAGCGCTGTGCTGTTTTTAACGCTTTACTGTGACAACAATGACAGTCATTCAGGGTTAGGGTTAGGATTTTTTTTTTTTAGGTTAAGTTTTCCCCTGTTTATAAGTTATTTCTTTTTTGGCCCCTGGGTCACCAGTTGAATAGGCCCGCTGCTCTCACCTCATCATGATGCTTAATCATATCATACAAACATTAGAGTTTGACTTTGTGGATGAACGTCAGTAAACAGAAGTTATTTTCGGCCGTTCGTCTGTTAAGAGACGATCAGACATGAGGCCACCTTTCATGTCACTCAAGGTCACCTTGCACACTGCAGGGAGAGAGTCGCAGCTCACTGATTGTTCAAATTCAAACCTCATTACTGACACAATATTTTTGGTTAGTTTGGACGATACACTCTTCTAGTTAAGATGAACATCATGTCTCTGTGGTAACCAAACAATAATAAATTAATAAATTAGATTTATATAGCGCTTTTCTAAATACTCAAAGGTGTTTTGACAGGAAACAACAAAAAAACAAAGCAAAAACTAAGAGAACAATACAACATAGAAGTTGTGTCGTGGGAAGAAGATGAGAGTCAGTGGGTGTAAGCGGTGATGAAAAGGTGAGTTTTTAGGGATTTCTTGAAGGAGGTGAGTGTGGGGGAGTCTCTGATGTTTTTAGGGAGAGAGTTCCAGAGGGTGGGAGCGGCAATGGAGAAAGCCCTGTCCCCCCAGGACAATGACACAACTTAAGTCACAAACTTACTAGTTGACACGTTGGGTTTTTTTTGTGGTTTTTGGGGTAGCGTGGAGCTTAAGACATCACTCACTCTCAGCTGTTGCCACAGGTCACCGTTCAACAAGAATTGGCAGAAAAATAAGCATGGATAGTTCTTACACTGTTTCATCTCTTCCTTAAAGGCTTTATATGTGATTTTTTGATCCAGCAGATGTCGCCCTTGAGCACCAGCATGAAACCAAAACAACTGGCGCTGCATTGTTGTGTTAGCATGCTAATGCTAGTGATCTTTATTATGCTGGTATAAATTTACCTGAAATGAGCGTGATCTAGAAACACAGTTAAGCAGTGAGTACAGTATGTTATTCTTCTTTTCTCTAGTCCCTCAATTAAACAACTTTTATACACGAGGGGAGGAGTCAGCCGGCCGTCCCGGCGATGTAAACAAAGTGAAGATAGGACTCTGAAAACTGTGAAAACATCACAGACAGTGGGACTCGGGTGTTACACCCATTGTAGACAGTCATGACTCACAGAGTTATTTTCAGAGGAGATACTTGATTTATATATTTAAGTGTGAAAAATATATGAAGACTTTAATTGTTTAATTTGACGTTTTTAGTTTTGGAAATACTGATTACAAAGACACTTTTCTCCACGCTCTCTGTTGATTAGCCAAAGCTTAAGTCCTGCCGTGCTCGCCATGATTGCCAAAATGTTCCTCCACAGAATGACACACTGCTCATAATGAGCTAAATATCGAAAAACTGCCTTTTTCATTCAAGTTTATCACTGTTGTATTGTTACACCTGAACCTTCCCACAGATTTCAGGGGTTGTACCGTGACTCCTGAGGTCGTCCATATCGGCCCGGCAGATGGCTGGCGAGAATCCCTGCAGTACTGCAAAGATCAACAACTGGAGCTGATCAGCTTCCCCGACGCCGCCGATCATCAGAAACAGATCTATGAGAAGATCAACCAGATCAGAGACGACAGTCTCAAGAGGGTGTGGATCGGCATGCGTCGGAGCTCGCTCACCGGGGAGTGGTACTGGCTGAACAAACAACCAGTCAGTAAAACCGACTGGGCGAATGGAGAGCCGGGCTCGGCGCAGGATGGCCAGTGTGCTATCATGAGAGCAGACGGCAGCGAGGACTTTGGATGGAGTGATGAGGAATGCTGTTCAGACGCCCGTCCTGTCTGCCTCGGCCCCCCAACCTTATTCCCCACTGGGTGATCCAGCAGGGTGGCGAGGGGTTAACAGGAAGGAAGACATGGACGTAGTTCATTTTAATAAGAAGTAGAACATATAGTATGGCCATTGGGTCTCTGAAACAGATGTTTCCAGTCTTCTTGCTAGCATTCTGCATTATTATACTCTAAGTAGTTTTGATGTGAAATACATTTACTCTTTCTTTCAAATCTCCAAATGAAGGCCGCTGAGAGCATGCGCATCGAAGCCTGGGGTGTTTCGACACCCATGCAGTTATTGAATGGCAATTCCCACCAGGTCAGAGAAGAGTAGAAGCTCTGTAAATTTCCATGCATTCACAAAAACAATCCTATCTCTGATCAGTGTCTGAGTTTGAACTCAGAGGTTTGCATTCCTTAAAAATAAAAGCACATTTTATATGAAAGCTGGAATAAAGAGACTCAGGCTAACAACAATAGAAAAAGGCAAATACAGCAACAGACACATTGGGCTGAAGGTCACCAGGGTCAGTCATTGGACCCCTGTACTAAATCTGAACAATCCCCTTGGTTGCTGTTTCCAACTTTTTTGACAATATATGGTCTCTCCCTTCACCTCCTTTCTCATTGGTCTAACCGACTAATCTTACCAGTCCATATTTTCAGTTATCTTTGTATTTTTTATTTTTTTATTTCCTACCTTCACTATTTAAATGAAGCTTGCATTGTGTTTCTTGATGACCCTGATGAAGGCTATAAGCCGAAATTCATCAGTCTAATAAAGTTACCTAATAAGTCTAATAAGTGTATCTTTATGACCTCGTGAAGCCTTTCACTCTGTATGCACCCAGAAGAACCCTACTCTGCTTCTAGATATAGAGTTTGAAATATGAAGTTGTAGACGTAACATGTCAGATAACATTTTTAGCTTTGACATTGAACATTTATCCAGTTAACATTTATTGATTTCCTCTCAGTGTCTGTAAACCTGATCTGAGCTTTTCCCTTCTTTGTGTTCTAAATAAATGAGTGATTCAAAAACAAAAAATATCTTCAGGTTTTTTTTTGTCAGGACTTTGTAAGATTTTAAATCCAGACAATATCGCCTCTGAAGGAGCTTTCATGTCGTGCTAGTGTTGGAGTCAAGACCACACTAAGGGAGACCAAGACACCCCGAGACCAGAGAGTTCCGAGACCGAGACAAGACCAAGACCTTTAGGGATCGAGACCAAGTCAAGTCCAAGAACAAGACGGGACGAGACCAGAGAGCTCCGAGACCGAGACAAGACCAAGACCTTCAGCTATTTCAACTTAATGCAGTACAGTAAGCAGATATAATTTAAAGATTTTATTAATGCACAGTGTACATGAAGTTAAAAGGGTGACTTTTTATTAATCAAAATGAAGTCTTTGTTTTCTTTTTCAGTTTCCATAGGAGGCTTTTGGCTGTTAATTAATTTAAATAAATACAGTTTATCTTCTTCTCACCACATAAATGTGTGTAATAAACCACATAGCATGCTGATTATAAATGCTGAATAAGAGACTTGAAACATGAAGTCCAAGTGGACCCGGTTATTTCCACCAGCAGCTGACTCCCTGCAGAGCTCCTCCCTGCACCATCCACATCCCCATCCCCACCAGCAGGAGAACCTTGGCCCCCAATGACAGCGACAGGAGGAGCAGGAGGGGAGGCGAGGCCCCGCCCACAGATAGCAGGGGTCGGGGGGGCAGGACGTACAGGGTGGCCTGCTCCCTGCCCAGCGGGTTGGAGGCGCTGCAGGTGTACTGCTGGCCCGGCTCCACGTCCCTCAGCTGGCTCACGGTGTGGTAGTGACTCTGGGAGCCCTGAGCCAGCGGGCCAATAAGAGAACCCTCCAGAAGGTCGTCGGGGCCGAGCCACTGGACGTCTGGCACCGGGGAGCCCTGGACCTGACACACAGCTCTGTACCCGGACTGCTCAGTGCCCTCCACCGACAGAGACAGGATCTTTGGGGGAGCTGCAGAACAGGAAACACACATAAGAGTCGCCCCCTGGTGGATACACTTAGAATAGCACATACGATTTCATCTTATAGATTCTTGTGTTTTATCATCATGTTTGCAGTTTCTAAATATAAATGTAGTTTCACTGTTTTTAGATTTGACACCAACATACTCTCCACTCTCAGTTTGGTCCCCAGCTTCTCCTCAAAGCTGATGTGTTCTCGTCCCAGCACCTCAACCCTGCAGTAGTAGCGTCCACTGTCCTGCAGGGTTGCGCTGTTGATCCGCAGCGACAGGTCGTGCTCCCTCGGGTTCCCCTCCAGTCGGAAACGCTGGTCCTGCTTTGGCCCCGGGTCGCAGGTGGCGGTCCCGGAGAGGCTGGTGCAGCGGTACAGGACGGTGGCGCTCTGCCCGTGACCCAGATGCCACAGCACCTGCAGAGAGGAATGCTGGGAGTGCTGCGGGTGGCTGAAGGTGCAGGGCAGCACCACGGGGTAGCCCTCGATGGCGCGGACCTCCGACTGCACGTGCATGGACCAGCCGTCGTCTCCGGACCCGAGGGCTGCTGGGAGGGGGGGGGGGGGACAGTGGTTTAAAAGTGCTTGCATTTGTAAAGTTTTGAGTTTTTTGTTAGCATAATTTTTCAAAACATTGTGGGCGGGGCCATAGACTGCATACAGAGAACAAACCATATGACGTATTTTTGCAGGCCAACCCTGAAGTATCATCTCCATGGGGTCTAACAAGCCTCTGGGATGTTTTCATTGGATTTTGGATCATTGCAGAAAATAATCTCTGTGTTAAACACACGTTTCTGAAGCGTAGGCGTTTTCTTCAGCAGGATAATCTTCACAGATGAACGCCATTTTTATGATGTTTGAAGCGTTAATGCGGCCGACAGAAGTAAAAAGCTAACGTTATGCTAAAGCTAACTACACCACGGTGGGATGATTGTGACGTCACTAGCGTTATGCTTCAGATGATCTCTGATAAACTAATCCACGTAGCTTAATAAATAGTTTACTAACATAATATTCACCTGAACCTAAAGATTAAACCTACAGGAGACATCTCCGACTAGTGAGAGAGTTCCCGCCCTCTGTGTCCGGCGTGATGACCTTTAATGACCCCGACAACCGCTGTAGTCACATTTAGCCGCTTGTTAGCAACCGCCTTTTTAAAGACGAGTAAAAACTTCAAACTTCACAAGTGGAGGTATTACCTAACGTAGTTTATGTGCTCTAACAAAACACCAACATCTCTTCAGCTTGTGTTAACCACAGACCTTATTTCAGGAGTCTAACCACAAACACATTCAAAATCCACGTTGACTTTTAGACGTTAGACGCCATGGCGCTCAAATGCTAACTCACTTCCTGGTTTTAGGACTCCTTCCTGTGGAGCTCTATTAGAGGTCGTCTCAGTGATGTCACCCAATGGTTTCTGAAAAGGTTCTATGATGCTGAATGATGGCGGTCGCCATATTGGAAATGCTAACTTTAGATCAACATAGAAACAAAGAGGTGGAGCTGAGGAGAGGCTTCTAAAGTTTTCCAACGTTCCCACCTGTCACTCAACTCAACCCAGTCATTCAAGTATCTTGAATTGGGATTCACTAGATTAGTTTCTGACATCAGGATGAGGGTCGACCTGGACTATCAGCTGAAGTTTCCACCCGACTTAACCACAACTTCCCTATGGCTGGACATCGTCCTGCAGTCCATCTCTGCCAAGATATCACAGCAGAACTCTCAGTACCGCGGGAAGAAGCAATGGAGGCAAATTTGGAGGATAAAAAGGAACTTCCTGCAGCATGCACTGAAGCATGCACAGGCGTCCATGAACCTACCATGAGGAAGTCAGACGGAGAGGCTTTGTTAGAAAATCCAGCTGCTACAAACCCTCTGAGTCACGGGGTCAAAGAAAAGAGCAGCGCTCTGGGAACTGGCTGAGGAGGAGGGGAAAAAAAAGAGCTTCTGCTGTGGCTCAGAAGAGGAACCAGGGATCTTAGGACCCCCACCACCCAGAGGGGTTCTGGGATGAAAGGTGGAAAAACTTCTGTGAAGGGGCGCCTCCAAGCTGACTCTCTAAACTGAGTCGTCCCCGACAACCACCGCCGTCCTCGTTCATGCACGACCTGCTCCGACCTCCACCTCAGCGGCGAGGAAGTGTGGACAACAGGAACGAGAGGAACACAAAGGAGAAATCCTTCGTGCATATTATCACATGTGATCTTTTGTGACAGCAAACTTCTATTTGTGTGTGTGTGTGTGTGTGTGTGTGTGTGTGTGTGTGTGTGAGAGAGTGTGTGTGTGTGAGAGTGTGAGTGTGAGTGTGTGTGTGTAAGCTCACCTGCTTTAACAGGTAACAGCAGAGTCAAAGCGCTGCAGACCAGCCAGACGTCCATGATGTATACTGCAGAAGAAACCCAATGTGAGTGTGAATGTTTGTGTGTCATTGTTTCTGAGTCAGTTCACCCGAGAAGCTTCGCTGTGTGTGTGTGTGTGTGTGTGTGTGTGTGTGTGTGTGTGTGTGTGTGTGTGTTTGTGTGTATGTGTGTTTGTGTGTTTGCGTGTGTGTGTGTGTGTGTGTGTGTGTGTGTGTGTGTGTGTGTTTGTGTGTATGTGTGTTTGTGTGTTTGCGTGTGTGTGTGTGTGTGTGTGTGTGTTTGTGTGTGTTTCTGTGTTTGTGTGTTTGTGTGTCTTACTTCCTGAATTTCTATTTTGTTTAAAAACCATTAAGACTAGATTATATTTAGACTGGGTGCTTTGTATCACAATGGAAACATGCCACCCCTCTGGACACGCCCCTTTTTCTCACACATCTTTGTGAATATCTCCGTTAGGTTTGTAAAACAAATTTAAACCACAACCTAAGAGTTAATATTTGTCAGTTCAGTTCCTAATGCATCGCTTGTTCCTATTCAGGTGTTTCCAGGTGAGTCTTTTCTATTTAAGGCTATGTGTGTGTTTGTTTGTTTTTTGGGGGCGGGGACTATGCACTTTAGTGTTGTTCATATTTTGTGCTGTTCAGAGAAGACAGGTAATTACCCCGCAGCGACCTCCACTCTTGAAAAATGAATCCAATGCAGAAGTTTAAATCCTGCAGTTCCTGGAGTGTCCACTAGAGGCTGGCTGCAGAAGCACAGGAAGTCACATACACACCCATTCTAAAAAGCCTGTTTTTACCAAGGGGCAACCTCCGGTCTTGAAAAATGAAGCCAATGCGGAAGTACAAAAAACTGCAGTTCCTCGAGGTTCCTCTTGAGGCTGGCTGCAGAAGCGTCAGAAGTGCCATAAGCCCACAGCCAAAAAAGCCCGTTTTCACCACAGGAATCAACATGTTTACAGCCTGGTTCAAAAAACGAGATATATCTGAGAAGTTGACGGCCCCTTCTCCTCACACTGTGGGGGGGGGAATTTTTTTATAACTCATCGGATTTTAATCTATTAAGGAACACGACTATGCCCATATAAGGGTTGTGGCAGATTTGATTGACAGCTCTGCGGTCAGGAGGTCAGCAGGTCAGGAGGTCAGCAGGTCAGGAGGTCAGGAGGTCAGCAGGTCAGGAGGCTAACAGCTTGATCCGTCTGATTTCTCCTCTTTCTTACTTCGTTTGGAGAGTTTGTTTAACACATATCTGACAACATACATGGCTTGCTGTGCGGTTAACAGACCATCCAACAAGTTGATGCTTCAGTTTTCTTCGGTAAGTGATATAGTAGTGTTATATTTACTGCTTACTCATGTGTTTATATTTACGGACCTAGCTTGTTTAGCGTTAGCTTGTAAACCAGTCGACTAACTGTGTAGCTCATTATTTACATTATTTACATTATTTACATTATTTAGAAATGTTTGTTGTTAAGATGTTGTTGTTGAAAATAATGAGTTTGTGTGATGTTAGAAGCTAAAGGTTCATCTCGGTGGTTAACCACAGACTGTAAATATGGTTATCTGATGTTATGATGAATGTTATACTCCACGTATATGTGGACATTAAAAACAAACTTTGTGTAGTAATTATCCGTCAGTAACATAAACTGAACTGAACCTAATGTGCTGTGTAGGTTATAGAGGATGACATTAACGTTACATGGTTGATGTAGTGTCTTAAGATTTGAGCAAACTGTTAACAAATTTTAAAAAAAACTTCACTTTGTAAGAGCATCTGTAACCATTAAGAACTATATTAATAACCATATTAATTTTCACTGAACTCATACACAGAATATAGATGTAGAAATATAAAATATAAATAACATATGGAATGAAAATAAGATTTAAAGCACATAGATATAAAGTATAAGAAATAGTTTGAAGAATACAGCCATGTACTGAGCTCATGTTAATAATAAATGAGTTACTGTATGTTCTGTACTAAAGCACAGAGAGTTGGGACCTGTTAATGATTTAAATAATTCAGGTTATATTTGTTTCATGTTAAGATGAAGTACTATCCACAATAAACTGCTTAATTTTTCCTCACACAAAATCTGAGACAATTTGATGTGGAATATCATTGTGTGAGTGAGAGAGCTGAAAACAGCATGATTACAATAATGTTTATCTTCTTAACTTTGAATAGATGTTGATTACCTGAATACTGGACCTTTGTTGTCTGGGTAGTACACTGTTGGATTTATAAATGTACTCTTACACACAGATGAATACAGAAAAATAGATGAGAACAAACAAAATGATTTAATGAATAACTGATATTTTCTCTCTTTCTTTGTCATCCTGAAGACCTCTCACTAAAAGTCCATGTTCTCCTGGATCCATGTCACATGCTCGAGCTTCTTCAGAATGACTTTTCAACAGTCGAAGTTCTGGTGAGAGAAGATGGTCAGCAGATAGGACAGCAGTACATGAAGGAGCTCCACAAGCTTCAGGAGGAGGAGGAGGGTTTGCACCTTGGAAGACTGTATTCATGCTGTTCAAATAAAACTAGATCTCCTCCAAACAACTTGCAATCAAACTATTTTCTTCCCATTTTAAAACCCTTTGTCCAGTTTAGATGGGAGAAGTTGATATGATGTGATATTGATCTGGGAAGACTACATTTCTAAATCATTTTTAACTGTTTTTATTCACAAGTTATTGATCTTATTTACTCTCCATGTATCTTGATTTAAGAATGGGGCTGTGTTTAAGGGCAAATTTTTGCAATGACTCTGTTCCATCCCACTTTCAGAAATGAACTACATTAGTATTTATCAAAAGAATAAGAAGTTGTGTAAAAGTAGACTTCCTTCCCTTAGCTATTGAGTTGAGCATTAATGCACATTTTAGTCTTGTCATTTCAAATCTGAAATGTATACTCATAAGTAGACATAAAGGAGTCTATTTATACAGAAATATTTATTTAATCTGAAAAACTACATTCAAAAAGCCTGTTTTTACAGCAGAGATGAACATGTTTACAGCTTGGTACAAAAAAACAAATAGGTGTGATTAGCTCATGTCTGGATGGACACACACTGTACGGGGGGTGAATGTTTTGATGACTCATCAGTTTTGATTTGATGAAGGATAAGAGTTATTCACAATAAGGCGTGTAGCTGACCTGATTGACAGGTGGGCGCGGTGTAACGGTTTGTCAGGAGGTTTAAAACCCGCCTCAGCTCCAGCTCTCAGCCTGTCGTTAGGTTGACTGAAAGTTAGACTGAGACAGCATTTCCAGCATGGAGACCGCCATCGATGGGACTCCAGCGCCCCCTGCAGGGACAGACAGAGACCGCCATCGATGGGACTCCAGCGCCCCCTGCAGGAACAGACAGAGACCGCCATCGATGGGACTCCAGCGCCCCCTGCAGGAACAGACAGAGACCGCCATCGATGGGACTCCAGCGCCCCCTGCAGGAACAGACGGGGGACGCCATCGATGGGACTCCAGCGCCCCCTGCAGGAACAGATGGGGGACGCCATCGATGGGACTCCAGCGCCCCCTGCAGGGACAGACGGGGGGGCGCCATCGATGGGACTCCAGCGCCCCCTGCAGGGACAGACGGGGGACGCCATCGATGGGACTTCAGCGCCCCCTGCAGGGACAGACGGGGGACGCCATCGATGGGACTCCAGCGCCCCCTGCAGGGACAGACAGAGACCGCCATCGATGGGACTCCAGCGCCCCCTGCAGGGACAGACGGGGGACGCCATCGATGGGACTCCAGCGCCCCCTGCAGGGACAGACGGGGGACGCCATCGATGGGACTCCAGCGGCCCCTGCAGGGACAGACAGAGACCGCCATCGACGGGACTCCAGCGCCCCCTGCAGGGACAGACGGGGGACGCCATCGACGGGACTCCAGCGCCCCCTGCAGGAACAGACGGGGGACGCCATCGATGGGACTCCAGCGCCCCCTGCAGGGACAGACGGGCGATGCCATCGATGGGACTCCAGCGCCCCCTGCAGGGACAGACGGGGGACGCCATCGATGGGACTCCAGCGCCCCCTGCAGGGACAGACGGGGGACGCCATCGATGGGACTCCAGCGGCCCCTGCAGGGACAGACGGGGGACGCCATCGATGGGACTCCAGCGCCCCCTGCAGGGACAGACGGGCGATGCCATCGATGGGACTCCAGCGCCCCCTGCAGGGACAGACGGGCGATGCCATCGATGGGACTCCAGCGCCCCCTGCAGGGACAGACGGGGGACGACACTCAGGCTTCAAACATTCAGATTTACAGTCTGTGGTTGTAATGGAAGAGAAGATAATTTTGCATGCTAGTACAAGCTAACGGCCGTTGTTGGTCACTTCCTGTCCAACAGGAAGTGACCAACTCACTTGCCACAGAAAACTATAAGATCAAAATGAAGCTCAGATATCTGACACATTTCTGATAATCTCCATGACAACAGGACTCTACAATCCGCTGATGAGGTTAAAGCCTCAGAAACACACACACAGAGACTCTGCACTGAGTGTGTGTGTCCAAGTGTGTGTGTGTGTGTGTGTGTGTGTGTGTGTGTGTGTGTGTGAGAGAGAGAGAGCGAGAACAGTCAGTGTTTGGAGTCTGGAAGCTTCACTGTGAATGCTGCTGCTGCAGTGTTTTTACTGACACAGACCACACCTCCAGCACACACACACTCACACACACACACACACACACACACACACACACACACACACACAAACACTCACACACTCACACACTCACATCAATTCTGACACACTCAGCCATGATGAGACCCACACACACAGGATGTTAACTTCAAAATAAAAGCATGAAAGCTCCACCCACACACACATTAAAAAAATGAAGACAGAATTCAGATCTCTTCCTTTAGTAGACGGATTCATAACACATTTATACTTTAGATCAAACTTTAATTCACAGCAGAACATGAGAATAAAAACATGAGAATAGTTGTTTTTACAGTTCCTCTGTATGCATTTGTCTCCATCCTCAACCTTAATATCCTTTAAACACAAACAGTGAACGTTAAAGCTGGATTTTTTCAATTAAAATATGCAGAAAGAATTTTAAACTTTAAGACATTTACAGTTCAAATCGAATGATATCCATACATGTTTGATATCGTGACAAGAAAAATAAAAGTCCTAGACATTCATTATTGAGTTATTTATTGTTTTTAATGACCAAAAACTGCAGACAAACTTCTGCACGCTGTCCAAACGTCACCATACAAAAAGGTTGCCAATGTTTCTGTGCTGCTGAGACAGTGTGCAGGAGTTTGACTCGTTCTTCTCCTACACACCCGTCTTATGAAACACATAGTTTAAAAAATATATTTGTTTTGGAGGCTATCGATCATTAAAATATGGTTATGTTCTTTTAAAAATGTGTAGTGTGTGTGTGTGTGTGTGTGTGACCCGAACCCCGGCCGCCCATCTGGAGGACCACAGCCCGCACCGACCACTGTCCCACCAGCGCCCAACATTTTGTCAACCTTAACTTGCAGGTCAACCTTTCAGATTACCTGTGAATGTTTCGCCTTTACTCACGTTCGTCATCTGCTTTGATAAAGTTGAATTCTATAAATGATGTTTTTTTATTTGTAAACCAAAATAAGATGTTGATGTTGGTGTTGTAACAGATTGTTGTGTTTGTTATATGTACTGTATATCTCATTGTCTTTTAGAGTGAGGGGTCTCTGAGAGTCAGCTGCCGTAAAGCAGGAGTAGTTGTTGTTATCCTGTTACACCGGCACACAGGTGTGTGTGGAATAAAGTGGAAGCCGTGGATAAAGAAGCTCCCCGCCGTTTGTTGTTTTCTTACTAAGTGTATCAGGTCCGACGAACCCAGAAAGCTCGTTACAGTGTTATGTTGACTTATGAGAAAACTATTTTTTAGCACATATATTTTTTAATGATGGCTTAATGTTTTTTGTTTTGTATTTTAGTATTTAGTAGCTTTTAAATGTGTCTTTAATTGTTCTCTTTGCAAATGAAATGAATATGGATTAAATATAATTCAGAGCCTTCATTTGAATCAGTTTGTGTTTACATTTAAAAAGTATAAAGTGTCTTCGATGTGTCTCTACATGTTTAACTTCTGTTTTGATTCCAGCCCAGACGTTGGCGTTTATTCTGAAAAGCCTCACCGGAAGTGAGGGCGTGTCTCCGCCGTGTGTATGTGTTTGTGTATGTTGGCGCGGTGTGACGTCACACGGGCTGTACCGTTCACCGTCTGTGTGACTCCGTGCTGCAGTTTAACTTCAACATTGATTTCTCTCCGTGCGGTTTTTCTTTTTTTTTTAACGGAAACCGGGAAACATGTCGCACACCGTCATCACCACGACGACCACGACGACGCGGAGCTCCGGGGACGGGTTCCTGAACATGGGCTACACCCGGACCATCCCGGGACTGCTGAAGATCGGACAGATGGTGAGAGTCCAGACCCGAACACAGCCCGGGTTAACCCGAACACAGCCCGGGTTAACCCGAACACAGCTCGGGTTAACCCGGGATACGAGCCCCCCCCCCCGTGTTTATCTCACGTTATCTGCTTTCAGCTGACTTTACCTTTAAAGGAAACATATTAAATATGATGTTAATTATTAACCTGAGTGACGTCATGTTGACGTCAGTCTGTTAGTGATCATTATAACAACACACATCGTTAATGAATAAAAACGGTTCATTTCAGCAGTTTTAAACTTTAATAATAACAAATAAATGTTTTGAATTGACAGTTTCACTTTAAAAAACTGTCAATTAAAGTTATATTCAGTCTGACTCACTTAATAAAAAATAAAGTTTAAAGAAATTATTAAAGATTCAAAACGTCAGAAATCAGTAAATGAAGAAGTTTGATATGAAACAGATTTGATGGTGATGTGTTTAATAACAACAAACTTTGTAATAACTACAAAACAAACATATCTGATACCAAGTTTATGATTATTATTTTATTTACATTTTAGGTTTTAAATTAGAACGATAAAGAGCCGTGATAGGGCTGCTCGATTTGGACTTTAAACAAGTTGTTTTCACATCTGCATTCCTGAAAATATCTCCATAACATCAGGAGGACTGCTCCTGAAATCCTCCTGATCTGGTCGTTCACACGCTATCCCTGTCAGACAGGAGGGGGGCGGGGCCTCTATATGACTCTATAATGAGAATATGTGTGTTTGTATCAATGCTGCGTGTAGTTGAAGAGAATCTCAATGTGAAGTAAAGAGAGGAGAAGAACATCCTGGAGAACAGGAAACATGCAGCAGCAGGTTGATTAGAGCACGGAGATGGTAGAGGTGGCGTGTAGACAGTTTATGGTCGTACAGCGATCACAGGGAATAAAGGTCACCACCCCCTCCCACTGGCCCCTCCCACTGGCTCCTCCCACTGGCTCCAGGTGAATTCTCCTGATTATATCCTGCTGTGTTCTCACATCAGCTCACTCTGACTTTCTGCAGAATAAACACGAGGAGGCTGGAGGAGAAACATTCAGATGTTTGAGTGATCACATGAAGCTCAGAGTGAAGAGAGAAACATTCAGATGTTTGAGTGATCACATGACGCTCAGAGTGAAGAGAGAAACATTCAGATGTTTGAGTGATCACATGACGCTCAGAGTGAAGAGAGAAACATTCAGATGTTTGAGTGATCACATGACGCTCAGAGTGAAGAGAGAAACATTCAGATGTTTGAGTGATCACATGACGCTCAGAGTGATAACTTCAGGAGTTTTCAGGAGTTTTCAGCAGGTGTGAACGCTCTAATACTGAGCGTTTAAATCTTTTGAACTCCCCTGATATATGAGACCATTTCTTGCTGTGTTTTATAGAAGAGCTGTTTCCTGTCATCTATTTGAAACTCTGCAGACAAAAATAACTTTTAAATGAATCATTGAAAACGCCCCCCTCAGGTGGCGCTGCTCGTGGCCTTCCTGTGCGTCCGCTGCGCCCGGGGCTGGCCCAGCTGGGCAGCCTTCCAGTACTTTGAGGTGGTGTCTCTGTGGTTCCTCATCGCGCTCCTCATCTTCTTCCTCATGCACCTCTTCAGACTGCAGGGCAGGATGCCCTGCATCAACTGGCCTCTGACGGTGAGACCATTACTGTGTGTGTGTGTGTGTGTGTGTGTGTGTGTGTGTGTGTGTGTGTGTGTGTGTGTGTGTGTGTGTGTGTGTGTGTGTGTGTGTGTGTGTGTGTGTGTGTGTGTGTGTGTGTGTGTGTGTGTGTGTGTGTGTGTGTGTGTGTGTGTGTGTGTGTGTGTGTGTGTGTGTGTGTGTGTAACATTAAATCTGCTGCAGGTTCATGGTGTGAATTTCTTCACTTCTTCATTTTCGACTGAACTGTAACACAGATCTGACAGTTAGGTCGTCATGGTTATATAACAGGAAGTGACCTCGGAGGGTGTAAAAAGGAAGGAAGGACGCTTCTGTTGCAAATTGAGCAGGTGTTACAACCATCTCATGCTTTTCTTGTAAAGATGAACTTATTTTCATGCTGTGAAAACATCTGAGATCAGCTCTTCAAACACACTCAACCTTCACATGAGGTCAAACATGAGGTCATTCATGAGGTCAAACATGAGGTCAAACATGAGGTCATTCATGAGGTCAATCCTGCAGCCTGTTTACAGCTGCCTTTAATTGAACAGCTTTAATAAGATTTTAAACTTTTACTCTGCACTGTAATTATTATTATTATTATTATTTTTATTTCAATTCATTTCATTTGAATTATTTTTATTTGAACATATTTTCAGATTTAATAATTTCAGTGATTTTTTAATGTTCTATTTTAATGTTTCTTTTCTTTCCTCTGTCATGATGCTTTTTGATGTCTTGTGTGAAGCCCTTTGAATTACCTTGTTGTTGAAATGTGCGACATAAAAAAACTTGCCTTGCAGCCTGAGCCTGGGTTCAGATCAACTACACATGAAATCTGCTGTCAGGACATTAAAGTTTAAAGCTTGAATTAATTCAATTATAAAGATCTGAGAGGAGTTCTGTCCACTTTATGTTTAACAGTTTATGATGTTTTAAAGGTCACTTATGTGGTGGAATTTCTGTAGTTATTTAGATTCTAATGTACAGATGTCATTATGTTTATTCTCTGTTCTCTAATGTCAGTCAGAGCTGACACAGTTCAGCTGTTATTAGAACACCAAGTACAGCTTAGACAGTGTCAGCTGCTCTTCCTGATATCTGCTGGATGTTTGGTAGACTTGTTGTCTGCTCCAGTGTTATAGACGTCACAGTTTAGTCTAGGTGGATCAATGTGACCCTGATAATGATAATGTATTTTAGGATATATGCGATGCCTTTCGAGAAGTTCGGGAGATGTGATTGAGCAAGACACGAGAACAGAAGTGTGATGTTGAATCATGTCTCCTCATGAGTATTCATCTGATGTATAAACTTTCATCATCGTAAGCCATCTGAGTCAACTGAGTCTTATTGTATGGAGTCAAGTCTTAGTCATTTCCTCAACAACTTATTACACATTGCTCCGGTTTAACGTGACACAAGAGCAGGACCACTAATCACTTATCAGGTTGATAACGTGTTCATGTTGTTTCAGGAGTTGGAGGAAGGTTTAAATGTATTCTGCTCTCTTGTGTTTCTATCCTCACACGCCCTCTTGTTGTTTTGTTTTCAGTGTTCAGTCTCCTCTCTGCTCACTCTTTCAAGTCTTTTTCTGCTGTTTCAGGAGTTCTTCCATTACTCCGTCGGGACCGTCCTCATCCTCATCGCCTCCATCATCGCAGCCGTGAAGAGCGGAGGAGTGTCTGCGTTGGTGGTCGCCTCGGTACGTAATCACACAGACGCTGAAATGATCATCAGAAGGGACAAGAGAGGTCAAAAAAAAAATCTATTGAGGACTGAAGTTAGAGACACATTGACATGACGTGTGATCGATAATCGTTTTGAATATTTAGAGGTTAATTTCCACTCTGATGAACGGCGTGCTGCGCGGCGTGCTAACAGACAGACGGGCTGCAGAGTGTCGGCTCAGTGTCGGCTCACTGCTCTGATGTTCTGACCTCAGATCAGCTCTCAGCTCCCTGCGGGGCCGAGCTCCGTCACACTCACACAAAGTGTTTCTGCGTACTCAAAACTCCTGAATATTTTCTGAGATCCTCGCTGTGAGCTGCAGGCGGGGACGTGAGCGACTGGAAGTTTCACCCTGACTTCATACGCAACACGAAGTATTCAGGAGAATGAACCGCGGGCGAGTGATGCAGAAACGGGTTGATGTGATTGGTTCCTGAAAACAGAGTCAGAGTGAGACCTCTGTGCTCTGAAACACAAAACAATCACCTCCGCTGGGAATTCCCGCTCCGTCCTTCCTGTGTCTGCGCTCCCTAATTACACAGGAAGTCACATTGACTTCACTGATAACAGCGTCCCTCTGACCAATCAGCCCCCCAGCTGATGGCTGCGTGACAGCCTGCTAACATTTAAACCCGCTAATGTTAGAGCCTGCTAACGTTTAAACCCGCTAATGTTAGAGCCTGCTAACATTAAAACCTGCTAATGTTAGAGCCTGCTAACATTTAAACCCGCTAATGTTAGAGCCTGCTAACATTTAAACCCGCTAATGTTAGAGCCTGCTAACGTTTAAACCCGCTAATGTTAGAGCCTGCTAACGTTTAAACCCGCTAATGTTAGAGCCTGCTAACATTAAAACCTGCTAATGTTAGAGCCTGCTAACGTTTAAACCCGCTAATGTTAGAGCCTGCTAACATTAAAACCTGCTAATGTTAGAGCCTGCTAACGTTTAAACCCGCTAATGTTAGAGCCTGCTAACGTTAAAACCCGCTAATGTTAGAGCCTGCTAACGTTAAAGCCCGCTAATGTTAGAGCCTGCTAACGTTAAAACCCGCTAATGTTAGAGCCTGCTAACGTTAAAACCCGCTAATGTTAGAGCCTGCTAACATTAAAACCTGCTAATGTTAGAGCCTGCTAACGTTTAAACCCGCTAATGTTAGAGCCTGCTAACATTAAAACCTGCTAATGTTAGAGCCTGCTAACGTTTAAACCCGCTAATGTTAGAGCCTGCTAACATTAAAACCTGCTAATGTTAGAGCCTGCTAACGTTTAAACCCGCTAATGTTAGAGCCTGCTAACGTTAAAACCCGCTAATGTTAGAGCCTGCTAACGTTAAAGCCCGCTAATGTTAGAGCCTGCTAACGTTAAAACCCGCTAATGTTAGAGCCTGCTAACGTTAAAACCCGCTAATGTTAGAGCCTGCTAACGTTAAAGCCTGCTAATGTTAGAGCCTGCTAACATTAAAACCCGCTAATGTTAGAGCCTGCTAACGTTAAAACCCGCTAATGTTAGAGCCTGCTAACGTTAAAACCCGCTAATGTTAGAGCCTGCTAACATTAAAACCCGCTAATGTTAGAGCCTGCTAACGTTAAAACCCGCTAATGTTAGAGCCTGCTAACATTAAAACCTGCTAATGTTAGAGCCTGCTAACGTTTAACCCGCTAATGTTAGAGCCTGCTAACGTTAAAACCCGCTAATGTTAGAGCCTGCTAACGTTAAAGCCTGCTAATGTTAGAGCCTGCTAACGTTAAAACCCGCTAATGTTAGAGCCTGCTAACGTTAAAACCCGCTAATGTTAGAGCCTGCTAACGTTTAAACCCGCTAATGTTAGAGCCTGCTAACGTTAAAACCCGCTAATGTTAGAGCCTGCTAACGTTAAAGCCCGCTAATGTTAGAGCCTGCTAACGTTAAAACCCGCTAATGTTAGAGCCTGCTAACGTTAAAACCCGCTAATGTTAGAGCCTGCTAACGTTAAAGCCTGCTAATGTTAGAGCCTGCTAACATTAAAACCCGCTAATGTTAGAGCCTGCTAACGTTAAAACCCGCTAATGTTAGAGCCTGCTAACGTTAAAACCCGCTAATGTTAGAGCCTGCTAACATTAAAACCCGCTAATGTTAGAGCCTGCTAACGTTAAAACCCGCTAATGTTAGAGCCTGCTAACATTAAAACCTGCTAATGTTAGAGCCTGCTAACGTTTAACCCGCTAATGTTAGAGCCTGCTAACGTTAAAACCCGCTAATGTTAGAGCCTGCTAACGTTAAAGCCTGCTAATGTTAGAGCCTGCTAACGTTAAAACCCGCTAATGTTAGAGCCTGCTAACGTTAAAACCCGCTAATGTTAGAGCCTGCTAACGTTAAAACCCGCTAATGTTAGAGCCTGCTAACGTTAAAACCCGCTAATGTTAGAGCCTGCTGACATTAAAACCCGCTAATGTTAGAGCCTGCTGACATTAAAACCCGCTAATGTTAGAGCCTGCTAACGTGACAGCTTGCTAATGTTAGAGCCTGCTGACATTAAAACCCGCTAATGTTAGAGCCTGCTAACGTGACAGCTTGCTAATGTTAGAGCCTGCTAACGTTAAAGCCTGCTAATGTTAGAGCCTGCTGACATTAAAACCCGCTAATGTTAGAGCCTGCTAACGTTAAAGCCTGCTAATGTTAGAGCCTGCTGACATTAAAACCCGCTAATGTTAGAGCCTGCTAATGTGACAGCTTGCTAATGTTAGAGCCTGCTAATGTTAGAGTCCACTAATTTTAAAGCCTGCTATCGTGACAGCCTGCTAACGTTAAAACCCGCTAACGTTAAAACCCGCTAAAGGGACAGTCTGCTAACGTGACAGCCTGCTAACGTTAAAACCCGCTAACGTGACAGCCTGCTAATGTTAAAACCTGCTAATGTGGCAGTCTGCTAACGTGACAGCCTGCTAACGTTAAAACCCGCTAATGTGACAGCCTGCTAATGTTAAAACCCGCTAATGTTAGAGCCTGCTAACATTAAAACCCGCTAATGTTAGAGCCTGCTAACGTTAAAGCCTGCTAATGTTAGAGCCTGCTAACGTTAAAACCCGCTAATGTTAGAGCCTGCTAACGTTAAAACCCGCTAATGTTAGAGCCTGCTAACATTAAAACCCGCTAATGTTAGAGCCTGCTAACGTTAAAACTCGCTAATGTTAGAGCCCGCTAATGTTAGAGCCTGCTAACATTAAAACCCGCTAATGTTAAAACCCGCTAACGTGACAGCCTGCTAATGTTAAAACCTGCTAACGTGGCAGTCTGCTAACGTTAAAACCCGCTAACGTGACAGTCCGCTAACGTGACAGCCTGCTAACGTTAAAACCCGCTAACGTGACAGTCCGCTAACGTGACAGCCTGCTAACGTGACAGCCTGCTAATGTGACAGTCTGCTAACGATAAAACCCGCTAACGTGACAGTCTTCTAACGTGACAGTCTGCTAACGTTAAAACCCGCTAACGTGACAGTCTGCTAACGTGACAGCCTGCTAACGTTACAGCCTGCTAACGTGACAGCCTGCTAATGTTACAGCCTGCTAACATGACAGCCTGCTAACGTGACAGCCTGCTAATGTTACAGCCTGCTAACATGACAGCCTGCTATCGTGACAGCCTGCTAACGTGACAGCCTGCTAACGTGACAGCCTGCTAACGTGACAGCCTGCTAATGTGACAGCCTGCTAACATGACAGCCCGGTAACGTGACAGTCTGCTAACTTTAGAGCATGCTAACAGCTGTTTGTGGTTAAATAAATCCTCTTCCTCTGTAAAAAGAAGGTCGCTCTCTGTACGGGATCCTCTCTGTGATGATGTCATCACCCTAACCCTCCAAACACAAAACTAAGATCCAGCTTTGACATGAGAGTTTTGATCATGTGATGTGTGTTTGTCTGCAGGTGTTCGGCTTCATAGCCACGTTTCTGATGGCCGTTAGTTTGTGGACGACTTACAGTGTGACCTGTGGCGTTCATCAGACCGGTAAGACTGCTCATCGATGTATAATAATCACACGTTTTATTTTCTTATACTGTGATGAGTCTACGGGAAATATCAAACATTTTCAAAAGAGCGCCCGTGACGTTGACAGTGCATGTCAGAAAAGTTGAAAGATAGAAAAAAATGCTAGGTGGACACAGGGCTAACACCCCTCATTATAATTCTACCTGAGGAACAGAAACATTGCTTCATCAGCATTCATGAAACCAGCGTTCATATTTAAACTTCAGTATTAATGATAAATGTACTAAAGACGAATTAGGTTTATATTATTATTATTTTAAAATGTATTTAGTTTAAAGGCTTTATATGTGATGTTTTGATCCAGCAGATGTCGCCCTTGAGCTCCAGCATGAAACCAAAACAACTGGCGCTGCATTGTTGTGTTAGCATGCTAATGCTAGCGATCTTTGTTATGCTGGTATCTTCACACTGCATGTAAATTTACCTGAAATGAGCGTGATCTAGAAACACAGTTAAGCAGTGAGTACAGTATGTTATTCTTCTTTTCTCTAGTCCCTCAATTAAACAACTTTTATACACGAGGGGAGGAGTCAGCCGGCCGTCCTGGCGATGTAAACAAAGTGAAGATAGGACTCTGAAAACTCTGAAAACATCACAGACAGTGGGACTCGGGTGTTACACCCATTGTAGACAGTCATGACTCACAGAGTTATTTTCAGAGGAGAGACTTGATTTCTACATTTAAGTGTGAAAAATCACATTTAAAGACTTTAATCTTCATTAAAGAGATTTACAGAAACAATATCTCAAATCTCTTACAAAGAACTAAACACATACCAATGATCAAAGATAACTATAGAAATATTTCTGTTTTTCATGTTTTCATGGCAGTTTTTGAAACATTTTCTTTATGTTTACACTTCATTGATATTTGAAACTGACTTGTAGGCCACATCCAGGGTTGAGGGGGGCCACATGTGGTCCGCCAGTTGCCCATCCATGATCTACAGTTTATGGCTGCAAAACTTTCTCATGACCCGTGATCACTCCACAACCTGCAGGAGATATTTGACACCAGTTATACAACATATAAAAACCTATAATAGCAGGGAGGGAGACTGAGAGAGTGCTGAATAATTTAACACCATAATAACCCTCTGTGCGGTTTGTATCCCTGATTCAGATATCCGTCTCTAGTATTCAGGTAAAATAAAAGACAAACACCAACATGTATCCTGAGTGCAGTTAAGGAAGACATTAAGGAAACATGCTATGTTGAAGTGCTGGCTTCTCTGACAACAATACAGCAGCCAGTATGTCCTCCTTCTAACTTTAACTATCTGTAATGTTTTGATACATGATACTGAACTGTCATCTTACTGGTGTATATATGTTGTAATAACAGTGCATAACTGAAATACAATTA